>NC_091283.1:685788262-686088567 GCF_032444005.1 Ranitomeya imitator | reverse complement strand
AGCGTGGCGGTCGCTGGACACGTTGCCGGATACACAGCAGGGGAGCAGCTAGCGTTATTGAACCCCACTAACACATGAGCGAGTGTTTTTCTCTGTGCAGCCAGCACTTCTGGGCACAAACTGGCGGTAGTGGAGCCCAGGGACAACAGGAGGAGCAGAGTGTAGGCTGAGGCCTGCAATGGAGGCTGGTTAATGTCTGTTGTTGTGCCAGTGTGGCGGTCACTGGACACGTTGCGCGATACACAGCAGGGGAGCAGCTGGCGTTACTGAACCCCACTGACACATGAGAGAGTGTTTTCTCTGTGCAGCCAGCACTTTTGGGCACCAACTGGCGGTATTGGAGCCCAGGGACAGCAGGAGGAGCAGAGTGTAGGCCGAGGCCTGCAATGGAGACAGGTCAATATCTGTTGTTGTGCCAGCGTGGCGGTCGCTGGACACGTTGCCGGATACACAGTAGGGGAGCAGCTGGCATTACTGAACCCCACTGACACATGAGCGAGTGTTTTCTCTGTGCAGCCAGCACTTCCGGGCATCAACTGGCGGTATTGGAGCCCAGGGAATCCAGGAGGAGCAGAGTGTAGGCTGAGGCCTGCAATGGAGGCAGTTTAATATCTGTTGTGCCAGCATGGCGGTCGCTGGACACGTTGCTGGATACACAGCAGGGGAGCAGCTGGCGTTACTGAACCCCAATAACACTGGGTCATGTGTTGACTGTGCAGCTGGCACTTCTGAGCAGCAACTGGCTGTGTTGGTGCCCAGGGATTAAAGTTCAGGTGGTAGAAGCATGAACACAACAGGAGACCTGGATACTGTTGCCAACCAAGTAGTTAATCTGGAGAAGGGGTGGCAAATTCATGCGAGATACAGGCCTTGTTCATTTTCAGAAAAGTAAGCCTGTCGATGTTATCGGAGGATAGTCTCATGCGTCGGTTAGTACACCACCTGCGGCACTAAAGACACGTTCCGATAATACACTAGCAGCAGGGCAAGCCAGCACCTCCAATGCATACTGGCTAAGCTCTGGCCATGTATCCAGCTTAGTGACCCAAAACTTGAAGGGGGAAGAGCCATCTGGGAGTACACTGAGAGTGCAAGACATGTAGTCTGTCACCATCTGATGGAAACGTGGCCTCCTGCTGAGTGGACCCGTCTGTGATGGTGTAGACATTTGTGGCGGGCACACAAATCTTTGCCACTGTTGAGCCAGACTGGTCTTGCCTTGTGCTGAGGCACTGCTTCTGCTCCCCCTTTGTGCAGAGCTTCCTCCACTGCCTCGACGCACTGAGCTGCTTTGTAAAGCACTAGCAGCACTTCTCTCGGTTGGACTGGTGAAGATGATGGACTGCACCAGTGTGTCTTGGTACTCCCGCATTTTACGCTCCCGCTGCAACGGTGTTATGAGGGTTTGTAAGTTGTCCCGGTAGCGTGGATCTAGGAGGATGTACACCCAATAATCAGCCATGGTAACAATGTGTGCGATCTCAGGCACTACAGCATGAAATTAACCATGTGCTGCAGACTGCCAACTGGCCAAGAAACGCTGTCCCCTGCTTGAGGCGTGATCTCTGCCTGCTCTGTATCACCCCGCCGTCGCTCTACATACTGACTACTGGAGATTTGTGTATCTCCCTCCTCTGGACAGATCTCTTCCTCCTCCATTGACTCCTCCTCATCCTCCTCACAAAGTGTCCACTGCCTAATCCTTTGTGAGGAACCACGTCGCGCAGACTGTCCAGAAGCAGATGGCATTTCTAACTCCTCATCCTCCACCACCTCATCCCTTAGCGTTTGCAGTGTTCTTTCAAGCAGGCAGATAAGGGGGGACAGTCATGCTGACTAGTGCATCATCTGCACTCGCCATCCGCGTGGAATCATCGAAGACACGCAAGACCTGGCAGACGTCCTTCATAGTGGCCCACTCAGTGGTTGTGAAGTCTGAACGGTGCGCAGTGCGACTTTTTTTTCGCCTGATGCAGCTGGTACTCCATTACTGCTGGCTGTTGCTCACACAACCACTCCAACATATGTAACGTTGAATTCCACTGAAGGGTAGGTCACATATGATGCGATGTTCCAGAAGGTGGAATCGGCGCTGCAAAGTTGCAATGCGCGATCTTGCCATGCTGGAACGCAACAAGTGAGCACACTCTAGGCGGACCTTGTGCAGCAGTGCATCAAGATCCGGATAGTCCCTCAAAAAACTCTGCATGACCAAGTTGAGCACATGTGCCAGACTTGGGATGTGAGTGAGGTTGCCTAGGCCCAGAGCTGCCACCAGATTTCGGCATTGTCACACACTACCATGCCTGGCTGGAGATTCGCTGGCACAAACCACACGTCGCTCTCCTGCTTGATGGCATTCCAGAGCTCCTGCGCTGTGTGGCTTCGATTCCTCAAAGAAATTCATTTCAATACGGCCTGTTGACGTTTGTCCACGGTGTGCTCATATCGGTCGGATCAGGTAGGCGTTCATGGGTCCATGTGGAGGTGGACCGTGACGGCTCCTGCAGCGATGATTCTGAGGAACTGGAGTACGAGGAGGAGTCAATGTGCACAGACTGGATTCCTGCAATCCTAGGAGTTGGCAGAACACGTAGAGCGCCACTCTCACGATCTGTACCCGGCTCCACAACATTAACCCAAAGGGTGGTGAGGGAAAGGTATCGTCCCTGCCCATGGTGACTGGTCCACGCATCGGTAGTGAGGTGGACCTTGCTACTGACAGCGTTTAGTAGCGCATATTTAATGTTTCCCTCCACATGCTTTTGCAGGGCAGGGACGGCTTGCCTGCTGAAATAAAAGCGGCTGGGCACATTGTATTGTGGGACTGCCAATGCCATCAAGTTACGGAAGCTGTCAGTCTCCACCAGGCTGAATGAGAGCATTTCAAGGGACAGTAGTTTTGCAATGCCTGCATTCACAGCCTGTGCTCGTGGGTGGTTTGCCGAGAATGGCCGCCTTTTCTCCCATGTCTGTGCTATCGATGGCTGTAGAGTGGGCTGGGAGTGTGAAGATGACTGGGAACGTGGTGCTGTGGGTTGAATTACACTGTGTCTCTGGACAACGGTGCCAGAGGTACTTCCATGGCGATCCTGTGAGGAAGCCGAACCAGCTGTGTGTGAGCTGCAGGAAGAAGCTACAACACGAGCTGAAGAGGTGGTAGGTGCCACTGTAGGTTGGCCTAGGTCTTCAGTGTGTTTTTGTAACTCCACCGCATGCTTGGTCCACACATGTTTCCACATATTTGTGGTATTGAGGTTGCTGACACTTTTCCCTCATTTGATTTTCTGATGACTCAGCTTGCATTTGACAAAGCAAATGTCAGCTGCAACTGTGTCAAAAAAGGACCAGGCACTGCAAGTCTTGGGAGCGCACACTTTGGCTTTCGGAAGAGGCATGCTCCTAATGGAGGCCGAAGTGGAGGCTACAGGCACCGCAGTCTTCCCCCTCCCTCTCCCTCTTTGGGTCGTTCGGGAAATCTCTTCCTCAGAGCTGCACCCACCACCTTCCTGTACCTCACGCCTTGATGGGTCAAGGACCTCATCATCTACGCTAACCTCTTCCACCAACTGCTTCTCCTGGGTAGTCTCGGCAGCAGAGTACGCACCAGAAAGTGGCACCTGAGTCTCATCATCAGATGCGTACTGAGGTGTGCTGATTGGAGGCACTGTCCCACCCACCTCTTCAGAATTAGAAATACAAATCTGTTGGGCATCACTGCATACTGCCTCTTCTTCAGATTCTAGAATGTTGCTTGGCTGGCCCCCTATTTCCAAGCCAAGAGATTCAGAGAACAGAAGTAGAGATGGCTCCTGTCCTGGGCTCTCTGACTGCCTGGGCAATTTAGCAGGTGGTGAAGAGACAGATGGTTGCTCTTCAGTGCTCTGTGCCTTAGAGGATGTGGCACTAATTGAAGTCGATGCGTTAGCTGCCATCCATCCGACAACGGCTTCAATTTGTTCATCCCGCAGCAGCGGGGTACGGCGAGCTCCTACAAAGCTGCGCATGAAGGTCTGTTCCCTGCTAAAACTGGAGGATGATGAGTCACCGGTGCCCGCAGCAGGCACAGAAACCCCACGTCCTCTCCCTGCTCCACGCCCACGACCATGTGCCCTACTCCCTGCCTTCTTCATCTTGGTAGACTGATAAAGATAGGCAGAAAAGTACTAAGGGCTTAGTGTGCTTATTCCTGAACAGCTGCTAACAGGTATAAGAAACACTAATTTTATAAAGTGTGGACTGCACTTTAATATGAGCTAATGTGGCCTACACAACTGTAAAGAGGAGTGTTTGGTGAACTTTATAAACTTTTGGTTTGTTTCGCAGAACAGACACTACAGAGTGAGCTGCACTCACACACAGACCGTGCATACAGCCGAGAACGGCGCTGCAAGGCCAAGAAAAGCTCCTCTATCTAATCCTATATAGTGTTTTTCCACAATCTAGCAGGATACGGAGGGAAAGCCACTAAAAGGATAAATTTGAAAAAATGTGCAGCAGGCTGCACTAATTGCAATAAAGGACAACGGATTTAGCAGTATGAGGCAGTGACGCACCATGAGCTGACCACGACCGACTGTGGCTGTGGACAGACTACAGAGTGAGCTGCACTCACACACACAGCTGTGAACAGCGCTGCAAGGCAAAAGCAAGGTTCTCACAGAGCGGTTGCTAAATTAGCCTGGGTAAAGCACAATGAAGCAAATCGCTATCTCAAAACTGGCTCTCAGTCAGAACACAGCGTCCTATCCCTAACTCAATTCACAGCAGAGTGAGCCCAAAATGGCGGCGGCGCCTTTAATAGGGCATTGTGACATAATTTCAGCAGCCAATCACAGCCATGCCAGTAGTTACATGCCCACCATGCAGAACAGGATGTGCCCACACTTCTAATCATTCCTCATTGGCTGAATTAAATAAAACCGGGACTTTGCATTATGGGAACTTCCGATTCCGGTATCCAATATACTGAAAGTATCAGAACTCGGTATACCGCGAATATCAGCCGAAACCCGATACTTGCGGTATCGGAATGCTCAACACTAGTCACGGTGGCTCAGTGGATAGCGCTGCAGCCCTGCAGCGCTGGAGTCCTGGGTTCTAATCCCACCTTGGACAACATCTGCAAGGAGTTTTTATGTTATCCCTGTGTTTGCGTGGGTTTCCTCCGGGCACGCCGGTTTTCTCTCACATTTCAAACACATAGTGATAGGGAATTTAGATTGTGAGCCCTATCGAGGACAGTGATGATAATGTGTGCAAAACTGTAAAGCGCTGCAGAATATGTTAGCGCTATATAAATATAAAGATTATTATTATTATTATAGTTGTTGGCAGCTGGTCTCTATACGTCCTTCATGCATGTCCACTATTTTTTCATATTGTGGTAAATCCCATACATACCCCTTTTTTTTTCCATATATTTAACATGCTTGCTTCAATACTAACCAGAATCCCTCAATGTCTGTCCACTATTTCATCCTTCTTCTCCGCTAGATTTCTGAAACTTAACATGGACAAAACAGAATTCATCATCTTTCCCCCATCTCACATGACCCTCCCAACGAATCTATCCATTACAGTAAATCGCTGCCCACTCTCCCCAGTCCCACAAGCTCGCTGCCTCGAGGTAATCCTTGATGATGATCTCTCCTACAAACCACATATCCAAGCCCTTTCCACTTCCTGCCCACTTCAACTCAAAAATATTTCATGAATCCGTTCATTCCTCAACCAAGAATCTGCAAAAACCCTAGTCCATGCCCTCATCATCTCTCTGTAATGATTATAGGGGATAACTCAGGAGACTCTTTGCGTGGAACAAGGAAACTACAGGACAGTTTTCTAAGTGGTAAAGTCTATACTCGTATTATCACACGGTGATTCAAACAGGTGCAGAGCAAAGCTCAAGTCCACAACACGGTGTAAATATAAAATGCAGCTTAACAGTCTATAGGGAAACTTCAGAGGAAAATGCAAACACGCAGAAAGTCTATGAAGCACAGTTGTACTTGAGGAAACTTGACACGAATAAGTCCTTGATAGTCCAAACACAGATAGATATGCTTATAGGCAGTTCAAGCAAGGTCTTAGCTTAACCAGGAAGGCCTGGGTGATAATCTCAGGTTTAAGCAGAGCAGAAACAGCTTACATGTCCAGCAAATGCAGATGGAAATAAACACGAGCAGCCAGATGAAGGAGGATTACTGGAAACCGATGTATGCAGCAGAAACTCAGAGCTGAGTAGCAGGATCTCCACACAGGTTCACAGGAGCAGGTGCAGGTGCAAAGCCAGGGAGTCGCCAGGGTAAGAAGCTGGATGCAAGGCAGAATATTCTAGCACAGACTGAAGGCTGGGATGGAGTTTTATAGCAGGAAGACACAGTTGCACATGAGACCAAAAACGCCATCTTGGAAAAGGGCAGTACTGCACAAAAGGTAATCAAAATGTTCAGAGTCCTGACACTCTCGCCTTGACTACTGCAATGTCCTGCTCTGTGGCCTCCCCTTGAACACTCTCACACCCCTCCAATCTAATCTAAACTCTGCTGCCTGACTAATCGGCCTGTCCCCCCGCTATTCCCCAGCTTCCCCCCTCTGCCAATCCCTTCACTGCCTCCCCATTGCCCAGAGACTCTAGTATAAAACCCTAACCATGACGTACAAAGCCATCCACAACCTGTCTCCTCCATACATCTGTGACCTCGTCTCCCATTACTTACCTACACGCAACCTCCGATCCTCACAAGATCTCCTTCTCTACTCCCCTCTTATCTCGTCTTCCCACAATCGTATACAAGATTTCTCTCGTGTATCACCCCTACTCTGGAACCCTCTATCACAACACATCAGACTCTGGCCAACCATCGAAACTTTCAAAAAGAGCCTGAAGACCTACCTCTTCCGACAAGCCTACAACCTGCAGTAACCACCGATCGACCAAACCGCTGCATGTCCAGCTCTACCCTCGCCTACTGTATCCTCACCCATCCCTTGTAGATTGTGAGCCTTCGCGGGCAGGGTCCTCACTCCTCCTGTATCAGTTATGACTTGTATTGTTTAAGATTATTGTACTTGTTTTTAATATGTATACCCCTCCTTACATGTAAAGCGCTATGGAATAAATGGCTCTACAACAATAAATAATAATAATATTATTATGTATACATATATATATATATATATATAAAAGTATAGATAGATATAGTATATATAGATATAGTATAGTATAGTATAGATAGATACCTGCCCACCATTCCTAGGAGTAAGAAGCACTGAACATGAGCTCCTGAATTTCCATCACTTTATACCTTGTAATGAGGCAACTGTAAGACAAAACCTGGAAAAACTCAACTCCGTGGAACATAAAAGTGATCTGTACTGAACTGGACTTTACATTTTATGAAAAAAGGAAGAATTGGAGGATTTAAAGGACAAAACAAGAATCTCCTTGAGGACACAGACTGGAAGCAGCCGACATCATACATCTGACATCCTGATACCTGGACCTATAGAAGGTAGGAGAATTCTTTAACTACAACACAACCTATAGACTTGCTACAAATTAATCTTCTTAGAAACAAGGATTATAACTAACATATAACTACAAAATGGAAAACACAAATTTAGAACAAGTAAATGAACAAAGCCCAGAGCCAGAGACAAAGGAATGCTGGGGGCCAGATCAGGAGATAACACAGGGGGGCAATAAATCCAAGAAGGACCATATTAGAGAGAATCCAGAGACTCTTTATGCAGATTTCACAAAGGAAGAACCAAAAAGAAAAACCAATGTATTATTCTATACAGACCAACTCTCAGCCTGGCACACTGCGCTGTGCAAACAATATAAACATGTATCTAAATCCAACACTAAGTGTGCCCAGCAGATTAAAATTACCAGCCAAGCAGATGATGACACCAATGTGCTCACCATAAGCCTATACAAAAATGGCACAGTCATGGCGCAGGGGAATGAGGAGATTCTGCAGCAATTTGAAAATTGTTTTTCTGATATCAAAGAGCAGGCACAAACCTATAAAGGACTACAAGCCCCAGCAGCTACATCTAATGCGACCTCTAATGCTCACATAGGGTTTCCCAGACAGAGCTGCCTAACCCCCGACACTTCACACCTCTCGCCTGATAACATCAGAGACTTCTTATCTCAACTAGAAAGAGACTTGGTCCAACTGAAATTAGAATGTGAAAGAAACTCACAAAGCAATGCAAATCACCAAGCAACAAATGACACAGCCATACAGAAAATAAGGGCCGAAATGTGTGAACTGAAATGTCAACACAAGGCAGCACTACAGGAAATGGGGGAGCTGAAAAAAGACAATGATCAACTCCGAAAGGAGATTAAAGAATTAAAAGCCCATAGCCCTGGACATCTGAACCAGCAGAGGGCAATGGGAACAAGCGAGAGAGCAGACAACATGGCCACCACTGAACAGAATGTAGAGACACCAAACAGCATTAAAATAATAACCAACAATATGATGGAAGAGAGAAGAGAACCAGCGACCAGCAAAGCCAGCACCACAGACCCCCATCAGCCGCACCGTAGCCCACCCAAGACATCGCAAAGTCCTGATATTGTCCTAATAATGGACTCAAATCCTGAAACCACAGAGATGGAAGAGAGAAGAGAACCAGCCACCAGGAAAGTCAGCATCACAGACCCCCATCAGCAGCACCGTAGCCCACCCAAGACATCACAAAGTCCCGATATTGTCCTAATAATGGACTCAAATCCTGAAACCACAGAGATGGAAGAGAGAAGAGAACCAGCCACCAGCAAAGCCAGCATCACAGACCCCCATCAGCAGCACCGTAGCCCACCTAAGACATCGCAAAGTCCCGATATTGTCCTAATAATGGACTCAAATGGGAAATACCTAAATACACAGCGGCTATTCCCAGGAAAACAGGTCCGTACAATCCACTGTGCAAATATTGAACAGGTGACAGAGGTCATCAGTAAACCACGGTTTACCAACCCAAAGCACATTATTATACACACGGGTACAAACAATCTGCCAGACCAGCAGATCGCAGAACAACTGATCAAACTGGCAAAGAGGGCAAACCTAAAATTCCCAGACAGTAAAATCCTTCTGTCATCGCTGCTCCCAAGAAAGGACATATGCAGGCAAACCACCCAATCCATCAATGCAGAACTGACTGAAAGGATCAAGACTGTGCCAAACATAACCCTGGCACAACACCTCTCCATAAACAACAGTCACCTGCACGATGATAAACACCTCAACAAACAAGGGGTCAGCCTCCTGGCCAAAGAGCTGAAGGACATCGTGCTAAACAGAGACCCCGGGCCTGGATTCAACAGTGGCCATAATCACACTGGAAGACCCCCGAGAACGATAAAGCAGAAAACCCCAAGGCTACCTCCTGAAGCTGGAAACAAAGCTCTTCACCCAGTGTCAGACCATCAGAGGTGGAGACCTCCACGGAGGAGACCACCGAGCCCACACAGACACATGCAGAGCAGAGATAGGAATGAGATAAAGAACCTGCTCAAGGAACTGCGCAGAATACTAATGTGACTGGATGGAACCAAGCACCGCTATAAAACGGTCAGAAATCCAATTTGTCCCACACAGCCATACTCATTACAAGGTATATACACACAAACCACACAGAAGAATGTCTTCACTTACAATCAGCAGCTGGAATATCCAGGGTCTCAACGACTCAACCTTTGGATCTAAAACAAAGCACCCTGATTTTATACAAAGTCTGAAAAATATAGACATTCAGATCCTCCTGGAAACATGGACCAGAGCCGAAAACGAATCCCTGGTGCCTATTGGATACAAGGAATTCTTGGTCCATGCCCAGAAAAATAAACACATCAAACAGGGCCGGGGCTCAGGAGGAGTAGTGATCTGGTATAAAGAGGAGCTCCACCAGTACATCAAACCGGTGAAGAAAGGAGGCAGCCACATATGGATCAGAAGCAGCAGCTCCATCCTCACCTGTCAGTCTGATGTCCACCTCTGTGCCACCTATATACCACCACCAGAGTCCCCCTACTTCAATCCAGACTGCTTCGAGATCTTACAAAGAGAAGCCGCTCATTATCAGGCCCTGGGCAAAGTTCTCATCTTTGGAGACCTCAATGCAAGAACAGGGAGAGAGAGAGACTTCCTGACCACGGATGGAAACATCTACATACTTGGAGTAGAGAATGACGGCCAAGACCCTGTACACACTGAGAGAAACAGCTATGACAGTACAGTCAACAAAAGTGGCAGAAAGCTCCTGAAGTATGTAAAAGTTTAGGACTTCATATCCTTAATGGACGAAGCAAGGGTGACTCCTTAGGAAGGTATACACTAAACTCCCATGTAGGGAGGAGTGTAGTAGATTACGCCATTACAGATCTGAACCCGGCAGATGTCAGCGCCCTCATAGTCACCCCACAAACGCACCTGTCAGACCACAGCCAACTTCTTCTGTACATGAAATCTACAGAGAAACCATCCACTCAGAAGCCACAGCAGAGCGGCCTCTTCACCCGGCCTCCATCCTACAAATGGTCCAAAATGTCGGCACTAAAGTATAAAGAAGCTTCCAGCAGACCTGAAATACAGCGGATGCTCCACCACTTCTACAACCTCGAGTACATGCCAAACCCAGAGGGAGTGAGCCAAGCCGCAAAGGACCTCAACAATATATTCTACGCAATGGCCAGACTGTCCGACCTTAAAAAAGTCGACTACAAGAGACCAAAAGAAACACAGGTCAATGGCTGGTTTGACAAAGAATGTAAAGCTGTACGGAAGACCCTGAGAACAGCCTCCAACAAGAAACACAGAGACCCCAACCACCTGGGTCTGAGGGAAGCCTATGACTCCATACAAAAGCAGTACAAAACCATCCTCAGGAGGAAGAAGCAAAGTTACATCTCTACCAAGCTCAATCAACTCCAAGACGCCCTCCAAGACAACTCCTTCTGGGATCTATGGAACCACATGGGCACCAAAGACAAGAAAAACAACAACCATATCCAAAATGGCAACCTCTGGCTCCAATACTTCAGAGACCTCTATAAAGACATTTCAAAGGAAGGACTAAGCCAAGAACAGGAAAACATAATGGCGAAACTAAAAGCAATGGAGGAAAAAATCAAAAACTTCCAAAACCCGGTGGATACACCTATAACACTACAGGAAGTAACCGAGAGACTCTCCTCCATAAGATGTAGAAAAGCTGGTGGCCTGGATGGAATCCTACCAGAAATGCTGAAGTACAGCCCACCAGAAATACAGGCTGCAATGGTTAAACTCTTCAATATTGTACTGAGTGCCGGCTACTTCCCTCGTACCTGGAACCAAGGCCTCCTCAGACCCATCCACAAGAGTGGGGACAGGTATGACCCAGCCAACTACAGAGGCATATGTGTCAGCAGCAACCTGGGAAAACTGTTCAACAGTATCCTGAACAAGAGGATCCTCACCTTCCTCACCGAGCACAACGTCCTCAGCAAGAGCCAAGCAGGGTTCATGCCGAACCACCGCACCACTGACCACATCTATACTCTGCACAGCCTCATTCAGAAACACGTCTACAATACAAAGAATGGGAAGATATACGCCTGCTTTGTGGACTTTAAAAAGGCCTTTGATTCAGTGTGGCACCCGGGCTTATTCCTGAAACTGCTGGAGAGTGGAATAGGAGGAAAGACCTACGATGTCATCAAAAGCTCCTACACCGAGAACCGCTGCAGCGTGAGTGTGAACAGCAAAAGAACGGCTTATTTCCAGCAGAGCCGCGGAGTCAGACAAGGCTGCAGCCTAAGTCCAACGCTCTTCAACATCTACATCAACGAGCTGGCTACCGCCCTGGAATCCTCCTCAGCTCCAGGACTCACCCTCCACGACGCCCAGGTGAAATTCCTGCTGTATGCAGATGACCTGCTGCTGCTGTCACCAACCGAGAAAGGCCTCCAGGACAACCTGAAAATCCTAGAGAAATTCAGCTCCACCTGGCCTCTACCGGTCAACCTAAAGAAAACCAACACCATGGTGTTCCAGAGGAGAAAGAGAAGATCAGACCAACACCCATCATTTATCCTCAACAACTGCGACCTCACAGGAACGGACAAATATACCTACCTGGGCCTAGAGATTCACCGGTCAGGGAGCTTCAAACAAGCCATAGAGACCCTGAAAGACAAGGCCTGCAAAACCTTCTATGCCATCCGAAGGAAACTCTACCATCTGAAGCCACCAGTGAGGGTCTGGCTAAAAATCTTCGACTCCATCATCGCCCCAATCCTCCTGTATGGCAGCGAAGTCTGGGGTCCTCACACCTACCCAGACTGGTCAAAGTGGGATTCCAGCCCAACAGAAATATTCCACCTGGAATTCTGCAAGCACCTTCTCCAGGTCCATCGGAGCACCTCCAACAGTGCTTGTCGGGCCGAGCTGGGCAGATTCCCTCTACACCTAACAGTTCTAAATAGGGCGCTGTCATTCCGGGCTCACCTGCATAGGAGCAATCCAAGCTCACATCACCATAAAGCCCTGATACATGTAAGTGAAACAGAGAAACCAGAACCCTCGGAACAGCCCAGCCAAACCCAACCGGACCAGAACACCAATCACAACAACCTGACAAAAGCCGGAATTAGGAAGATGGCAGATGAAGGCCAGGAGAGGTATGTTAATGACTGGAAGAATGATATCATCAGCTCACAGAAACTGATCATGTACCGGAGCCTACAGAGAGACTACAGACTGGCCCCATATCTGGAGAAACTCCCGGACCCCAGAGATTGCAAGATCCTGAGCCGTTATAGACTCAGTGCCCACAGTCTGGCCATCGAATGTGGCCGACACAGGCAGAGCTACAAGCCCAGGGAGGAAAGACTGTGCCAACACTATGATCAGGAGGCCATAGAGGATGAAACCCACTTCCTGCTACATTGCTCCAAATACTCAGCAGTGAGGGACACTCACTTCAGGAGACTCTCACATCTCTTCCCAGACTTCATCACCATAAAGGAGGAAGAGAAAACATATATCCTGCTGGGAGAAGAAGAGAGCGCAGTGGAGATAGCAGCGCGGTATGTGAGCGAATGTCATAGACTGCGAGAAAGAGAACTATGATGCCATGGACTATAGCCCCCACAATGGATCTGCCCCATCCACCTCCCCTATGCCATGGACAATAGTCCCCATCCTGGACCTGCCCCATCCACCTCCCCTATGCCATGGACTATAGCCCCCACAATGGATCTGCCCCATCCACCTCCCCTATGCCATGGACTATAGCCCCCACCCTGGATCTGCCCCAGCCACCTCCCCTATGCCATGGACTATAGCCCCCACAATGGATCTGCCCCATCCACCCTTCCTACAGCTCCTACCCAACATCCCCACAGTCCCTATCCCTATTGCCTTTATACACTTGCTTTGGCAAAACTGATGTGTATTTGGTCCTGCCAATAAAGCTTCTTTGAATCTTGAATCTTTGAATCTTGAATCTTGAATCTATATATATATATATATATATATATATATATATATACATATATATATATATATATATATATATATATATATATATTTTAACCGATCAATGCAGTAGATTGTACTTAGGGCCTGCAATCTTAACTTCCATTACCGCTCTGACAACGTAATTAATTCCAGTCAATCAATCGTGGGACAGGAACACACAGGTGACCTTAATATAGCACATAATCTGCAGCCAACTAGTCACAACAGTGATGGGAGAATTCCCTCAGAAAGGGGATGAAACCAGCCATGTGTGGCTTAGAGAGACCTAGCTTGTACAAACCCATTGCCTGTGATCTCTCGGAGAGATGAAAGACCTCTGACAGGCTGGATTACACAGAACAATTATGTGTGCTGAAATCACAGGGAATCGGCTTTCAGACATAGCTAATCATTGCCAATTAGCTGCATCTTTTTGACATAATAGAGGAACCATGCCAGAAAATGCATGTAAGGGCTTGGGACTCTCTTAACCCTTTACTGTTCATTCAGATAAAAACAAAAAAGGTGTAACATCATCTAGAAATAAAATGGGAGGTTTACCTTGAAATGTGGTCAAAGATCCTAAAAATTAAAGGGATGGAGAGCCCAATGCAGCCAGCTTCATAGTTCTCATCAGTAAAGGTTAAAATGACTGTTATTGTGAACAGCTAAGCAAGTAGAAGAGGAAATGATCTAAAAGGACTAAAGATGACACATTTCCTTTGAATTTTAAGAAAATATATACAGGAAAGATATATATCTTGGCACCGTGTTAGCCAGAGGAGACATATATATATTTTCATATTTTACATTTTAAAAATTACAAAAAGGAAAATGGGCCGATGTAAATGTTTTAACACGCTGTATGTTTTGTAACAAGTTGCACCTCCTTTTGCAAGAATCTCAGTTTAGAAACATCTTTTGTAGCCAGAAAAGATTTTATAATTCTTGTTAAAAGATTTTCATCCATTTTTCCAGTTCTGTGAGATTCCTGGGTCGTCTTATGTGCACTGCTATTTTGAGGTCTAGCCACAGATTTTCAATAAAGTTCAAATCAGGGGATTGTGAGGGCCATTATAAAACATTCAGCGTCCGCTTTTTGAGGTAGTCTATTGTGGATTTTGACTCGTGTTTGGGATCATTATCCATTTGTAGAATCCATCCTTTTTTCAACTTCAGCTTTTTTACAGATGGTGTAATGTTTGCATCCATAATTTGTTGAAATTTCATTTAATCCTTTCTTCCCTCTACCAGTGAAATGTTCCCTGCGCCATTGACTGCAGGACAACCCCAGTGCATGATCAATCCACCCCCATGCTTAATGGTAGGTGAGCTGTCCTTTTCCTGAGATTCTGTGCTCTTTTTTGCAGCCAAAGAGTTCTATTTTAACAAGTCCACAGGACTTGTTTCCAAAATGCATCTGAGTCACCCATCAGGGCAGTGGGGTACTCGGTACCAGGTCTGTTACTTAAAGGGATGTGTCATGGCAGCGGTGACTCGGTCCATGGCCCTGGGCACCCATCTTAAAGGGACGGTCTTTAAAGGGATTTTTGTAGAAATAAGGAACCTTCGTGACACCACCTGTGGTACTCAGTCAGTAGGGAGCAACGCTGCTTAAAGCAGTCCTCTGGGGTGATGTTATGGCAGCTAGATGGTATAACTTCCCACAGGTGAAGTAGGTCCCCAGGGCTCCCGTGTTAGATGAAGATGGTGTAATAAGAAACAGAGGACACAAGGTTGCAGTCTCTTTACCTTTTTACTGAAGCAATTCAGGCAGCCTCAGTCCAGGGTACAGATAGTGGTGGTGGCCCGGCTGGCTTGGAAGCAAGTTGGGATTTTCCCCTTACCAAGTCGGATTAGAACTGAAGCCTTCCCTTTAGCACTGTGGTGTAGTTTCTTGCTGCCTATAGCTGTCCAACATGGTCCTCATGAGTTCTCTATCCTTTGTGCAAGTGGGACACAAACCCGTACGACAGGTGACTCGAGCCTTTTTACAGGGTCTCTATCATAACCCGGGCTCTATGTGTCACTGTGTCTCCTGGGTATTAGGGTGGACAGGTTACATGTAGTCTAGCTGTCCTACCGGTTTCTGCTGTGCCTCCTAGATTATGACACAACCTCGGTCTTTCGGTTACTGGTATCTGCGTTCTGTCAGGGAGGTAGCCCTCTTGCATCTATTCTCCCTTGTTGTCACTCTCCTGTGCTTTGCTCTCCGGCACGTTAACTAAAAGCTGTTCTTCCTTCTGTATATTGCTATCCAGGGGCTACAGCACTTTAGGCTGTACGGCCCCTCACCTGTCCTTCTGCCTCAGACTGCTCCAGTCTGGTGTCTGGCACCAAATGTCTAAATCTTCCTAACTGCCTAGCAACGAACTCCTCCTCCCGACCAGAGAGAGCAGCTCCCATGAAGTCGGGGTAGAGCTCCTCCTTCTGGCCTGGAGTCAGAACGGTGTTGTATGTGCTAATTATCTGTTAAGAGGAATCTTCCATCACTTCCAAGCATGACATCACTCTCCCTGTGAGGAAAGCAATGCCACTGTGACAACCAGGACCCTGGGGCATCACACTCCAAGCTTGTTTAGATGTTCTTTTGCATACTTCTGAAGCTCAATCTTATGATGAGGACGCAGGAGATGTTTTCTTCTGTTGACTCCTCTGTGCAGGCAATACTTGTGTAGGTGTCATTATGATTGTCCAGGTCATTACGAGGTCATAGACAACAAACATGCCTAGGTTGTTTTTCATTGAAGTGTTGAAAAAAAATTCCAAAGTTTGCTAAAAAAATAAATTACATTTTTCGTGATCTGGGGGTTGAGTGAGGGCTTATTTTTTGCGTGCCGAGCTGACGTTTTTAAATATACCATTTTGGTGCAGATGCAATATTTTGATTGCCTGTTACTGCATTTTAAAGCAATGTTGCAGCAACCAAAAAAACGTAATTCTGGCATTTTTAATTTTTTCTCGTTACGCTATTTAACAATCAGGCTAATTCTTTTTTTATATTGATAAACCGAGCGAGTTTGAATGCGGCGATACCAAATATGTGTATATTTTATTTTTTTATTGTTTTATTTTGAATGGGATGAAAGGGGGATGATTTGAACTTTTATATGTTTTAATTTTTTTAATATTTTTAAAACCTTTTTTCCCTTACTTTTTGCATGCTCCAATATTCTCTGGGAGACTAGAAGCTGCAGTTGTCTGATCAGCTCTGCTACATACAGGTGATAATCGGATGTATTTAGCCGAAATACTTGCTATGAGTGCTCACCACCGGGCGGCGCTCATAGAAATTTGGCAATCACAACAATAGAGGTCTGGTGGAGACCTCTGGTTGTCATGCCAAGCCATCAGTGATCCACGATCATGTGACCAGGTCACCAATGGGCGGATTTAGTGACGCGCTTCAGGTAAGCGTGAGTGAAATGCTGCTGTCAGACTAAGTGTGGCATTTAACTAGTGAACAACTGTGAGTGGATCGCGATTCCACCCGCGGATGTTGCAGGCACATGTCAGCTGTATGCAGTACAGACCAAAAGATTGGACACACCTCATCATTTAAAGATTTTTCTGTATTTTCATGACTATGAAAATTGTACATTCACACTGAAGGCATCAAAACTATGAATTAACATATGTGGAATTATATACTTAACAAAAAAGTGTGAAACAACTAAAATTATGTCTTATATTCTAGGTTCTTCAAAGTAGCCACTTTTTACTTTGATGACTGCTTTGCACACTCTTGGCATTCTCTTATTGGGCGTGTCTCAAAACACTCCGAAGTAAGGAAGCGCATCGAACATGCATACGCAAGGACATGTGCACGCATGCATTCCCATAGACAGGCTTTTTTTGACGCACTCATCTGCATGCGCATGCCTGCGCACATTTGACGGATTTTTGACGCCTCCAAAAATGCAACATGTTGCATTTGCCATGCCCCGCCGCACACCGCGAAATGAGGCATGCGTACGCAGAAGTATGCGAACGCATACAAACGCATGTCCATGCGTACACAATGTTAAATATATGTACGCATGACGCATGCGGATCTATGCGGATCAAACTCTGCGCACACAGATGCAAATGTGAAACCAGCCTTACAGTGTGCCACTGTAGAGGCAATAGGAAAAGCAAATTACCAGTAATTATTATTAGTTATGCGCGAGCAATATAATGCTCAGGTACTCGTTACTCGATTCAAGCAAATTGCAATGCTTTGGTGATCAACCCAAGTGACAAATATAATAGAAAGTCTATGGGAAACTAGCATTTTTCCGGCACCACACCCCTGTAGGTCTGGTGAGGGTCTAAAAATTGCTTAAAGGGAAGGTGCCACCAGTAGGGTTGAGCGAAACGGATTGGACATTTTCAAAAGTCGCCGAAACCCGACCCGATCCTAGTGTTGGATCGGCCATGAGGTCGGTGATCAGCGCGCCAAAGTCGCGTTTCGTATGACGCTTTCAGCGCCATTTCTCATCCAATGAAGGAGGACGCAGAGTGTGGGCAGCGTGATGACATAGGTCTCGGTCCCCACCATCTTAGAGAAGGGCATTACAGTGATTGGCTTGCTTTCTGCGGTGTCACAGGGGCTATAAAGGGGCGTGCACGCCGACCGCCATCTTACTTCTGCCGATCTTAGCATAGGGAGAGGTTGTGTCATGATCCATTCCGGAGTTTAGTCCTGTCTGCTTTTTCTCTGGGTGGATCATGTCAAGGGTTAACTTTGATCTGCCTCCTTCTGGGCTCGGGTTTGCTATTTAGCTTCCAGATATCCTGAGGGTGGTGTCAGTTATAGTTCTGCCTTCGGTGTGTTAACCTGACCCTGCTGGTAGCTCTTGATTTGCCCTGCTGTGTACCCTGACTTGTCCTGTGTCTGTTAACTCCCTCTGTCTGCCCTTTTTTCCCAGTGTTTATCTGCTTGATTCTCCGGTCCTGATCCCCTGGCTTGGCTTTTCACATTGTTGCTGTTTGTCCCTTTAGTACCGTATATTGCCCGTTCTGGTTTATTGATCTCTGGCTATGTTCTGACTATCCATCTGTCTTATCCTATAATACTGTCGTGCTATCTCGTGTTTTTTGACTTGGCTTGCCTGACCACTCTCTCGCCACTTGGTGGCGTCTGTTCTGCTGTCCTGTGTGTGCAGTCTTACTTTCCTCTCAAGCTTCCCCCGGTGGAGGTTGCGCTGTACTGCACTGCAGCAGCATGACAGGTTGCTGCAGCTTTATCAGAAGAAGGGATATAGTTAGGGAGGGAAGATTAACCCCAAAACTGCTTGTGATGTAGCGATTTCCACTGTCCAACACCACCTTTTCTTTGCAGGGACAGTGGAGGTTTTTTTTGTGTGCATCAGCTCTGTAGCTTATTAGGCTGCCCTATAAGGCTCCCTGATAGCTGCATTGTTGATTGTACGCCGCTGTGCAAACCAACTTCTTTTTTAAAAGCAAAAATCCTGTTGCTCTTTTCTGCACAGTTCTCTTGTTTCTTTGACCACGCTTTTGTGTGCAACAGTCCTTTTTATTGCTGCCATACTTGTCCTGAGATCATTGTAGGGAGATTGAAATTGTACTACAGCCCTTGTATTTTTTGAAATATCTTCCAGCCACATTCTGCCACTTACATTGTGTAGTGTAATACACTGGGCCTGAGTTTTGTTGCAGTCTCCCCTAAATACAGTGGGGCAAAAAAGTATTTAGTCAGTCAGCAATAGTGCAAGTTCCACCACTTAAAAAGATGAGAGGCGTCTGTAATTTACATCATAGGTAGACCTCAACTATGGGAGACAAACTGAGAAAAAAAAAATCCAGAAAATCACATTGTCTGTTTTTTTAACATTTTATTTGCATATTATGGTGGAAAATAAGTATTTGGTCAGAAACAAAATTTCATCTCAATACTTTGTAATATATCCTTTGTTGGCAATGACAGAGGTCAAATGTTTTCTGTAAGTCTTCACAAGGTTGCCACACACTGTTGTTGGTATGTTGGCCCATTCCTCCATGCAGATCTCCTCTAGAGCAGTGATATTTTTTGCTTTTCGCTTGGCAACACGGACTTTCAACTCCCTCCAAAGGTTTTCTATAGGGTTGAGATCTGGAGACTGGCTAGGCCACTCCAGGACCTTGAAATGCTTCTTGCGAAGCCACTCCTTCGTTGCCCTGGCGGTGTGCTTTGGATCATTGTCATGTTGAAAGACCCAGCCACGTTTCATCTTCAATGCCCTTGCTGATGGAAGGAGGTTTGCACTCAAAATCTCACGATACATGGCCCCATTCATTCTTTCATGTACCCGGATCAGTCGTCCTGGCCCCTTTGCAGAGAAACAGCCCCAAAGCATGATGTTTCCACCACCATGCTTTACAGTAGGTATGGTGTTTGATGGATGCAACTCAGTATTCTTTTTCTTCCAAACACGACAAGTTGTGTTTCTACCAAACAGTTCCAGTTTGGTTTCATCAGACCATAGGACATTCTCCCAAAACTCCTCTGGATCATCCAAATGCTCTCTAGCAAACTTCAGACGGGCCCGGACATGTACTGGCTTAAGCAGTGGGACACGTCTGGCACTGCAGAGTCCATGGTGGCGTAGTGTGTTACCTATGGTAGGCCTTGTTACATTGGTCCCAACTCTCTGCAGTTCATTCACTAGGTCCCCCCGCGTGGTTCTGGGATTTTTGCTCACCGTTCTTGTGATCATTCTGACCCCACGGGGTGGGATTTTGCATGGAGCCCCAGATCGAGGGAGATTATCAGTGGTCTTGTATGTCTTCCATTTTCTAATTATTGCTCCCACTGTTGATTTCTTCACTCCAAGCTGGTTGGCTATTGCAGATTCAGTCTTCCCAGCCTGGTGCAGGGCTACAATTTTGTTTCTGGTGTCCTTTGACAGCTTTTTGGTCTTCACCATAGTGGAGTTTGGAGTCAGACTGTTTGAGGGTGTGCACAGGTGTCTTTTTATACTGATAAGTTTAAACAGGTGCCATTACTACAGGTAATGAGTGGAGGAAAGAGGAGTCTCTTAAAGAAGAAGTTACAGGTCTGTGAGAGCCAGAAATCTTGATTGTTTGTTTCTGACCAAATACTTATTTTCCACCATAATATGCAAATAAATTGTTAAAAAAACAGACAATGTGATTTTCTGGATTTTTTTTTCTCAGTTTGTCTCCCATAGTTGAGGTCTACCTATGATGTATATTATAGACGCCTCTCATCTTTTTAAGTGGTGGAACTTGCACTATTGCTGACTGACTAAATACTTTTTTGCCCCACTGTAAAAGGGAGATTTAAATTGTCACTAAGTGGATCTACGTCACAGTTCTGTTAGTTTGTTGTACATCTTCCAGCCACGTTCTGCCACTTACATTGTGTAGTGTAATACACTACGCCTGAGTTTTGTTGCAGTGTCCCCCCCAAAAAAAAGGGAGATTAAAATTCTGCACAAGTTTATATACACCTTCTACTTTGTTTCACAGTACCATATAACGGTTGTTATTTTGGTTAGATTTTTCCAAAAATGAGGAAGTCTGGTGGAAGAGGCCGTGGGCAGGCATTGCCAGCTGGTACTGATGGTGGTGTTGATGTTGGTGGTAGTGGGAAAATCAAAATAGCACCAAAGGCTCGAGGTGTTGCATCTGGCTACACAAGGCCTCGAAGGCTCCCTTATCTGGGAGTAGGAAAACAGCTTTTAAAGCAGGAGCAGCAGGAAAAGTTTTGGCTTTCCTTGCTGACTCAGCCTCTAGCTCTTTCGCCTCCTCTTCAGAAGGTTCGAAATCTAAAATCAGCGAGTCGTCAGTAGTGTTGAGCATTCCGATACCGCAAGTATCGGGTATCGGCCGATACTTGCGGTATCGGAATTCCGATACCGAGATCCGATATTTTTGTGATATCGGGTATCGGTATCGGAAGTGTAAAATAAAGAATTAAAATAAAAAATATTGTTATATTCACCTCTCCGGCGGCCCCTGGACATCAGCGGGAGGATCCGGCGTCCGGCACGGCTTCTTTCTTCAAAATGCGCGCCTTCAGGACCTGTGGAATGACGTCCCGGCTTCTGATTGGTCGCGTGCCGCCCATGTGACCGCCACGCGACCAATCAGAAGCCGCGACGTCATTCCTCAGCTAAAGTCCTAGAATGAGCGCCTTCTAGGACCTGAGGAATGACGTCGCGGCTTCTGATTGGTCGCGTGGCGGTCACATGGGCGGCACGCGACCAATCAGAAGCCGGGACGTCATTCCACAGGTCCTGAAGGCGCGCATTTTGAAGAAAGAAGCCGTGCCGGACGCCGGATCCTCCCGCTGATGTCCAGGGGCCGCCGGAGAGGTGAATATAACAATATTTTTTATTTTAATTCTTTATTTTACACTTTAATATGGATCCCAGGGCCTGAAGGAGAGTTTCCTCTCCTTCAGACCCTGGGATCCATGAGGATACATTCCGATACTTGATGTCCCATTGACTTGTATTGGTATCGGATATCGGTATCGGCGATATCCGATATTTTTCGGGTATCGGCCGATACTATCCGATACCGATACTTTCAAGTATCGGACGGTATCGCTCAACACTAGTCGTCAGTGGATGCTCCCGGTCAGGAACAAGTCGCTTCCTTGTGTCCTTCACCCAAACCAAAAGTGAAGGATGCGGCAGGCGAAACTACAGTTTACTCCATCGAGCTCTTTACACATACCGTGCCTGTGTTAGAGAGGGAAATTGTTAAAAGCCCATTACAAGATGAATCGGACATTGAGTGCACAGATACACAGCCACAGCTAGATTATTATACTGTTCCATTGACTCAGATCACTACATTGCCCTCGCAGTGTACTGAGCTAGAATCTGACCCTGATGAGACTATGGTGCCCCATCACGAACGCTATAGCACCTTACACGGTGACACAGAGGAAGGTGCACATGAAATTGAAGAGGAGGTGATAGATGACCCAGTTGTTGACCCAGATTGGCAGCCATTGGGGAAGAGGGTGCCACTGCCAGTAGCTCAGAAGCGGAGGAGGATGATCCGCAGCAGTCATCTACATCGCAACAGCTTTCATCTGGCAGGCCCATATCTGGCCAAAAATGTTTGTCAAATCCAAAAACAGTTTTAGAACACCGTGGCCATCCGGTGAAAGTAGCACAGTGTGCAATGCCAGAAAAGGTAATCCATAGTAGGAAGAGTGCAGTGTGGGCATTTTTTAACCAATATCCGAATGATCAGTACAAAGTTATCTGTAAGAAGTGCTCAAAAACCTTTAGCAAAGGGAAGAATCTCCAAAGTTTAAATACAACGTGCATGCATAGACATTTAACCAGCATGCACTTGCAAGCCTGGACTAACTACCAAACGTCCAGTACCGTTGGTGCACCTGCTCAGAATGAAGGTAGTCAGCAACGCTACATTGCTTCCCTCACAGTAAGCCCACTGGTTAGAATACCACCAGCAGCATATGTGGAGGTATCGTTACAAGGCCAAAACAGTCAGGAAATCACAAGGTTCTTGGTAGGAAACACTGTAGGCAGGCCAACATCAAGAATACCATCACCAACCCTCTCTCAATCTGCCATGTCCACCACCACCCCCGCTAGTTCCACCATATGCAGCTCTCCAGTCCAGCTCACCTTACAAGAGACTCTCGCTAGGAAAAGAAAGTACTCATCCTGTCATCCGCGTACACAGGGTTTGAACGCCCACATTGCCAGACTAATCTCGTTAGAGATGATGCTCTACCATTTGGTTGAAAGCGAAGCTTTCAAAGGCCTGATGGCCTACGCAGTACCATGCTATGACCTACCCAGTCGACACTTCTTTGTGAGAAAAGCCATCCCAGCCCTCCACCAGCATGTCAAAGACCGCATTGTCCATGCACTGAGGCAATCAGTCAGTAGAAAGGTGCACCTCACAACAGATGCATGGACCAGTAGGCATGGTCAGGGACGTTACGTGTCCATCACGGCACACTGGGTTAATGTGGTGGATGCAGGGTCCACAGGGGACAGCCATAGTGGGACAGTTCTGCCTAGCCCATGGTATAGGAAACCGTTGGCTGTAGGCGTTCGCCATCCCTCCTCCTCCTCCAGAAGCGAAAGCTCGTCCACAGAGCGCAGTCACACGACCACTCCATCTGCAGCTGCCAGTGTTGCACACGAGGTGTCCCATTATGGAACAGCTAGTGGTAAGCGTCAGCAGGCTGTTCTACAAATGAAGTGTTTGGGTGACAACAGACACACCGCGGAAGTACTGGCCGAATACTTGCAGCAAGAAACTCAGTCAAGGCTGGGCAGTGTACACCTTGAGGCAGGCAAGGTAGTCAGTCATAATGGAAGGAATTTTATGGCTGCCATAGCCCTTTGAGAACTGAAACTCATACCTTGCCTGGCTCACATCTTGAACCTGGTGGTGCAGTGCTTCCTGAAAAATTATCCAGAGTTACCAGCCCTGCTCCTGAAGGTGCGAAGACTTTGCTCTCACATCCGCCGGTCGCCCGTACACTCCAGCCATATGCTGAACCATCAGCGATTGCTGAATCTTCCCTAGCACCGCCTAATAATCGACATTGCAACAAGGTGGAAATCCACACTGCACATGCTTCAGAGGCTGTGCGAACAGAGGCATGCTGTCATTTATTTGTGGGAGGATACACATACATGGGCAGGAAGTTGGATGGCAGACATGGAGTTGTCTGGTGTGCAGTGGTCGAAGCTACAAGACCTCTGTCAAGTCCTTCAGTGTTTCTAGGAATGCACACGGCTGGTAATCGACACCATCATAAGCATGAGGATCTCACTAATGCGTCTGCTGATGCAAAGTTTGACGCACATTAAGGAGCAGGCGTCTGCAGCCGAAGACGAGGGAAGCCTTGATGACAGTCAGCCATTGTCTGCTCAGGGAACTCTCCTGGACTAGGTGGCGGACGAAGAGGAGGAGGACGAGGAGGATGATGGGGATGAATATTTATGGGAGGAGGATGCTTCTCAGGGGGCAATAGAAACTGGTGGTGTTGCAAGGTCAGGTACAGGGTTTGTGCGGGCCACAAATTATGTTTATTTGCAAGAAAGTGATCCTCAACCCAGCAAAAGCAGTGAATTGACACCTGGAACATTGGCCCACATGGCTGAGTATGCCTTGCGTATCCTAAAAAGGGACCCCCGCATAATCAAAATGATGACCGATGACGATTACTGGTTGGCCTGCCTCCTGGATCCACGATAAAAAGGAAAATTACAAAATATCATGCCACATGAGATCCTTGAGCAAATATTGGCTACCAAACAAGCAACTCTTGTAGACCGTTTGGTTCAGGCATTCCCAGCACACAGCGGCAGTGATGGTTCTCACACGAGCTGTAGGGGGCAACATGGTAGAGGTGTTAGAGGTGCACAAATCCGAAGTGGCATTGGACAGAGGGGTTTTATGACCAGGTTGTGGAGTGATTTTGCAGTGACCGCAGACATGACAGGTACTGCTGCATCGATTCAAAGTGACAGGAGACAGCATTTGTCCAGTATGGTTACCAACTATTTCTCCTCCCTTATCGATGTTCTCCCTCACAGGTCATTCCCCTTTGATTACTGGGCATCTAAAATAGACACCTGGCCTGAATTGGCAGAATATGCATTACAGGAGCTCGCTTGCCCAGCTGCTAGTGTGCTATCAGAAAGAGTCTTCAGTGCTGCTGGTTCAATACTGACAGAAAAAAGGACACGTCTGGCTACACGAAATGTTGATGATCTAACCTTCATTAAAATGAACCAATCATGGATTTCAAATTATTTTGCCCCACCTTCCCCTGCTGACATGTAGCTTGCCTGAAAAATGTCTTGTTTTTGGCCTCCACTTACTGACTTCTCCAATTCCTCCATTTGCAGCTGCTGAATGTCCACCATAGGCCATTTTTATACCTCCCTAAATGTGCTGACTCCCCCCACAGAGCCGTGGTGACCACCTGGCGCATGCACCCGTGCGAGTGCCGTTTGCCTGGACAGGTGGGTGTGCCCACTCTTGGGCGATGGCACTGGCACAAGGTCCCTCATAGTACAATGAAGTGTCTCTGATGATGGTGGTGCACAACCAACGTCAGACATGCCATCGTAATGAGGGGCCCTGTGCCAGTACCGCCGCCCACGAGAGAGTGTTCCCCCCAGCTCAAACATTGCTCTACCACTTGCAATACTTACCTCTCCCTGCTCCACCACTGTGTAGTCTGTGCTGTTAAATCCTTCAATGGCACTGCCAATACAAATTTGTTGAAATTATAGATAGTAAAAATATACAGGGGCCCTGGCCTCCATTTAGACCAGTTAATACTTTGCGCCATCTACCACTGTCTGCTACTCAGCAGAGGAGCCCACCCCTGTACCTAGCTATGCCACCAGTTTATTTATGAACAATTTTTTGGCAGACATTTCGCCCACTTTATTATTTTGGCCTACTAACTGTGTCAGCCACTTATTACAGTTGTCCTCCACTGAACAAAGCTATGCCACCTGTGTACTCCTGTTACCAATTTTGAACTGCATTTAGCCTACTTTTTAATTTAGGTCTACTAAGTTTGTCTGAGCCACTCATTAGAATTGTCCTCCACTGAACAAAGCAATGCTGCCTGTGTACTCCTGTTATCAATTTTGAACTGTGTTTAGCCTACTTACTTATTTGGGCCTAGTTACTGTGTGAGCCTCTCATTACAGTTGTCCTCCTCCGCTGAACAAAGCTATGCCGCCTGTGTACTCTCTTGTCAATTTTGAACTGCAATTAGCCTACTTACTTACTTGGGTGTTATGAAAGGCAATTCAGAATCACAATGGACATGGAGGTCAGAGCACATACAGTGATCTGACAATAACCCAAAATAATAAAACGAGCTCTGAGACGTGGGAACTCTGCAGACCGCAATCCCTAATCCTATCAAACCACACTAAAGGTAGCCGTGGAGTGCTCCTGACCAGAACCTAGGCGCCTCGTCACAGCCAGAGAAACTAGCTAGTCCTGAAGATAGAAAATTAAGCCTACCTTGCCTCAGAGAAATTCCCCAAAGGAAAAGGCAGCCCCCCACATATAATGACTGTGAGTAAGATGAAAACACAAACATAGAGATGAAACAGATTTAGCAAAGTGAGGCCCGACTAGCTGAACAGAACGAGGATAGGGAAGATAACTTTGCGGTCAGCACAAAAACCTATAAATAACCACGCAGAGGGGACAAAAAGACCCTCCGCACCGACTAACGGTACGGAGGTGGTCCCTCTGCGTCTCAGAGCTTCCAGCAGGCGAGAAAAACCAATACAGCAAGCTGGACTGAAAAATAGCAACAAAATAACATAAGCAAAACTTAGCTTTGCAGAGCAGCAGGCCACAGGAATGATCCAGGGAAAAAAACAAGTCCTACACTGGAACATTGACAGGAAGCATAGATCAAAGCATCAGGTGGAGTTAAGTAGAGAAGAAGCTAACGAGCTCACCAGAGCACCTGAGGGAGGAAACTCAGAAGATGCAGTACCACTTTCCTCCACAAACGGAAGATCCCAGAGAGAATCAGCCGAAGTACCACTTGTGACCACAGGAGTGAACTCTGCCACAGAATTCACAACAGTACCCCCCCCTTGAGGAGGGGTCACCGAACCCTCACCAGAGCCCCCAGGCCGACCAGGATGAGCCACATGAAAGGCACGAACAAGATCGGGAGCATGGACATCAGAGGCAAAAACCCAGGAATTATCTTCCTGAGCATAACCCTTCCATTTAACCAGATACTGGAGTTTCCGTCTTGAAACACGAGAATCCAAAATCTTCTCCACAATATACTCCAATTCCCCCTCCACCAAAACCGGGGCAGGAGGCTCAACAGATGGAACCATAGGTGCCACGTATCTCCGCAACAATGACCTATGGAATACGTTATGTATGGAAAAAGAATCTGGAAGGGTCAGACGAAAAGACACAGGATTAAGAACCTCAGAAATCCTATACGGACCAATAAAACGAGGTTTAAACTTAGTAGAGGAAACCTTCATAGGAATATGACGAGAAAATAACCAAACCAGATCCCCAACACGAAGTCGGGGACCCACACGGCGTCTGCGATTAGCGAAAAGTTGAGCCTTCTCCTGGGACAAGGTCAAATTGTCCACTACCTGAGTCCAAATCTGCTGCAACCTGTCCACCACAGTATCCACACCAGGACAGTCCGAAGACTCAACCTGTCCAGAAGAGAAACGAGGATGGAACCCAGAATTGCAGAAAAATGGTGAAACCAAGGTAGCCGAGCTGGCCCGATTATTAAGGGTGAACTCAGCCAAAGGCAAAAAGGACACCCAGTCATCCTGATCAGCAGAAACAAAGCACCTCAGATATGTTTCCAAGGTCTGATTGGTTCGCTCGGTCTGGCCATTAGTCTGAGGATGGAAAGCCGAGGAAAAAGACAAGTCAATGCCCATCCTACCACAAAAGGCTCGCCAAAACCTCGAAACAAACTGGGAACCTCTGTCAGAAACAATATTCTCTGGAATGCCATGCAAACGAACCACATGCTGGAAGAACAAAGGCACCAAATCAGAGGAGGAAGGCAATTTAGACAAGGGTACCAGATGGACCATCTTAGAAAAGCGATCACAGACCACCCAAATGACTGACATCTTTTGAGAAACGGGAAGGTCAGAACTAAAATCCATAGAGATATGAGTCCAAGGCCTCTTTGGGACCGGCAAGGGCAAAAGCAACCCACTGGTATGAGAACAGCAAGGCTTAGCCCGAGCACAAATCCCACAGGACTGCACAAAAGTACGCACATCCCGCGACAGAGAGGGCCACCAAAAGGATCTAGCCACTAACTCTCTGGTACCAAAGATTCCAGGATGACCAGCCAACACCGAACAATGAAGTTCAGAGATAACTCTATTCGTCCACCTATCAGGGACAAACAGTTTCTCCGCTGGGCAACGATCAGGTTTATTAGCCTGAAATTTTTGCAGCACCCGCCGCTAATCAGGGGAGGTGGCAGACACAATTACTCCCTCCTTGAGGATACCCGCCGGCTCAGACAAACCCGGAGAGTCGGGTACAAAACTCCTAGACAGAGCATCCGCCTTCACATTTTTAGAGCCCGGAAGGTACGAAATCACAAAGTCAAAACGGGCAAAAAACAACGACCAACGAGCTTGTCTAGGATTCAAGCGCTTGGCAGACTCGAGATAAGTCAAGTTCTTATGATCAGTCAATACCACCACGCGATGCTTAGCTCCTTCAAGCCAATGACGCCACTCCTCGAATGCCCACTTCATGGCCAGCAACTCTCGGTTGCCCACATCATAATTTTGCTCAGCAGGCGAAAACTTCCTGGAAAAGAAAGCGCATGGTTTCATCACTGAGCAACCAGAACCTCTCTGTGACAAAACAGCCCCTGCTCCAATCTCAGAAGCATCAACCTCGACCTGGAACGGAAGAGAAACATCTGGTTGACACAACACAGGGGCAGAAGAAAAACGACGCTTCAACTCTTGAAAAGCTTCCACAGCAGCAGAAGACCAATTGACCACATCAGCACCCTTCTTGGTCAAATCGGTCAATGGTTTAGCAATACTAGAAAAATTGCAGATGAAGCGACGATAAAAATTAGCAAAGCCCAGGAACTTTTGCAGACTTTTCAGAGATGTCAGCTGAGTCCAATCATGGATGGCTTGGACCTTAACAGGATCCATCTCGATAGTAGAAGGGGAAAAGATGAACCCCAAAAATGAAACCTTCTGCACACCAAAGAGACACTTTGATCCCTTCACAAACAAAGAATTAGCACGCAGGACCGTCACAGCCAGAGAAACTAGCTAGTCCTGAAGATAGAAAATTAAGCCTACCTTGCCTCAGAGAAATTCCCCAAAGGAAAAGGCAGCCCCCCACATATAATGACTGTGAGTAAGATGAAAACACAAACATAGAGATGAAACAGATTTAGTAAAGTGAGGCCCGACTAGCTGAACAGAACGAGGATAGGGAAGATAACTTTGCGGTCAGCACAAAAACCTATAAATAATCACGCAGAGGGGACAAAAAGACCCTCCGCACCGACTAACGGTACGGAGGTGGTCCCTCTGCGTCTCAGAGCTTCCAGCAGGCGAGAAAAACCAATACAGCAAGCTGGACTGAAAAATAGCAACAAAATAACATAAGCAAAACTTAGCTTTGCAGAGCAGCAGGCCACAGGAATGATCCAGGGAAAAAAACAAGTCCTACACTGGAACATTGACAGGAAGCATAGATCAAAGCATCAGGTGGAGTTAAGTAGAGAAGAAGCTAACGAGCTCACCAGAGCACCTGAGGGAGGAAACTCAGAAGATGCAGTACCACTTTCCTCCACAAACGGAAGATCCCAGAGAGAATCAGCCGAAGTACCACTTGTGACCACAGGAGTGAACTCTGCCACAGAATTCACAACACTTGGGCCTAGTAACTGTCAGCCTCTCATTGCAGTTGTCCTCCGCTGAACAAAGCAATGCCACCTGTGTACTCCTGTTACCAATTTTGAACTGCATTTAGCCTACTTACTTATTTGGGCCTAGTAACTGTGTGAGCCTCTCATTACAGTTGTCCTCCGCTGAACAAAGCAATGCCACCTGTGTACTCGTGTTACCAATTTTGAACTGCATTTAGCCTACTTTTTTATTTTAGGCCTACTCAGTCTGTCTGAGCCACTTATTACAGTTGTCCTCCACTGAACAATGCAGTGCCGCTTGTGTACTCCTGTTACCAATTTTGAACAGCATTTAGCCTACTTACTTACTTGGGCCTAGTAACTGTGTCAGCCTCTCATTACAGTTGTCCTCCTCCGCTGAACAAAGCTATGCCGCCTGTGTACTCCTCTTAGCAATTTTGAACTGCATTTAGCCTACTTTTTTATTTTAGGCCTACTAAGTCTGTGTGAGCCACTTATTACAGTTGTCCTCCAATGAACAAAGCTATGCCACCTGTTTAGTCCTGTTACCAATTTTGAACAACTTTTAGCCTACTTTTTCATTTTGGGCATATATCTGTATTTCCTCCTCATCCTGCCCATTGCCCAGCCACTGCTAGATGAGTCTGCTAGTACATTGACCCAGACCACTACATTCCTCTTGCACTCTACACAGCCAGAATCTGACCCTGCTGAAAATCAGGTTCCCCTTTCCGCATACTATACCACCTTACACAGGGACAAAGAGGAAGGTGCAGATGAAAGTGCAGGTTCCTTCATCAGGTGGGGGGGCATACTCGTTGGCACTGGCACAGGGCCCCTCATAGTACGCAAAAGTGTCTCTGGCAGTGGGAGGCGCCACCTGCTGTCAAACACACCGCCGTACTATGAGGGGCCCTGTGCCAGTGCCAACTAGTGGGCCCCCCCTGCATGCTCAGGATCACATTACTTGCAAAGTTGAAATATTTACCTCTCCCTGCTCCACCGCCGTGACGTATTCCGCGTTTCCTGGGCCCACAGAAATCTTGAGCCAGCCCTACCCCCCACAACTTTAGCCAAATGAGCCCCTGTTTTCAATGCCTAACTATTATTATAAAGTAATATAAGATTGACAAGCTTCAGTAATACGAATTGATGTTTTTGGCATTAAAATGGGCACTGTAGGTGTTTTCCTGACCTCCACTCACTGCCGACTTTGATTCCCCATTGATTTGCATTGGGTTTCGTGTTTCGGTCGGCCCCCGACTTTTCGCAATAATCGGCCAATTTCAATAGACCCGACTTTTGAGAAAGTCGGGTTTTGTGAAACCCGACTCGATCCTAAAAAAGAAAAAAGTCGCTTAACTCTAATATTTATCATCATTAGGCATTTAGGACAACATTGGATCATTCAGAGATCCACAATGAACTTCTTGTGTGAGTTTGCTGCACTGAAAGTAAAGGGACCGAATAATATTGCACGCCCCACCTTTCAGTTTTTGAATTTCCACAAAAATGTAAAATAACCAATAAACTTCGTTCAACTTCACAATTGTGTTCCACTTGCTGTTGATTCTTCACAAAAAAATTACATTTGGCATCTTTCAGTTTGAACAAGGACAAAAGAGGGCGCACTCATATACCAGATCAGGTGGTGCTCAGAGGAAAAAAATTCCAATACAAAATATATGTAACCTCTGGCACTCAAAAAATCACAATTTCTTTGCTTTTAATTAATGGATTTATTCACTACCGGTCATATTATAACAGACAATCTCCAACGTTTCGGCATTTCATGCCTTTTTCAAGGAAGTCTAAAGGTACTGTCACACTAGACGATATCGCTAGAGATCCGTGACGTTGCAGCGTCCTCGCTAGCGATATCGTCCAGTGTGACAGGCAGCAGCGATCAGGCCCCTGCTGGGAGATCGCTGGTCGGGGAAGAAAGTCCAGAACTTTATTTCGTCGCTGGACTCCCCGTAGACATCGCTGAATCGGCGTGTGTGACACCGATTCAGCGATGTCTTTGCTGGTAACCAGGGTAAACATCGGGTAACTAAGCGCAGGGCCGCGCTTAGTAATCCGATGTTTACCCTGGTTACCATCCTAAAAGTAAAAAAACAAACAGTACATACTTACCTACAGCCGTCTGTCCTCCAGCGCTGTGCTCTGCTCTCCTCCTGCTCTGGCTGTGAGCGTCGGTCAGCCGGAAAGCAGAGCGGTGACGTCACCGCTCTGCTTTCTGGCTGCCCGGAGCTCACAGCCAGACCAGAGAAGCAGAGCGCCGAGGACAGACAGCGGTAGGTAAGTATGTAGCGTTTGTTTTTTTACTTTTTAGGATGGTAACCAGGGTAAACATCGGGTTACTAAGCGCGGCCCTGCGCTTAGTTACCCGATGTTTACCCTGGTTACCGGGGACCTCGGGATCGTTGGTCGCTGGAGAGCTGTCTGTGTGACAGCTCTCCAGCGACCAAACAGCGACGCTGCAGCGATCCGGATCGTTGTCGGTATCGCTGCAGCGTCGCTATGTGTGACGGTACCTTAAGATAAATAATGAACAATCATTTACCAATGATAACATACAACATAATGTATTCGATCCGTATACATCGTATATTATGTAATGCCATATGGTAGTGAAGATCCCTAGAGAAGAAAAACCACCGGAAAAAGTGAACCAATACATCTACAATTATACTCAGAAGTACATGAAATTTTTACAAGTATACCACACCCTATATGAACCCAGTAGAGGCCTAAAGAACTCAGAGCACGTGGAGAAAAGAAAAAGAGGTCAGATGAGGAATAACCCTAAATACCCAGACTAAGTGTAATAATATATCCCAGAATTAGAACAAAAATAAAATACCTGGGTCCTGACTATATACTAGAAAGCAATTGTGGAATCAGCCAACCTGCTGTTGAAATAAACACAGTAAGCGGTCCAATAATATATTAACCACTAGATTGTGGCCCGATTCTAACGCATCGGGTATTCTAGAATATGCATGTCCCCGTAGTATATGGACAATGATGATTCCAGAACTCGTGGCAGACTGTGCCCGTCGCTGATTGGTCGAGGCAACCTTTATGACATCATCGTCGCCATGGCAACCATTATGACATCTACGTCGATACTGTGCCCGTCGCTGATTGGTCAAGGCGAATTCGCGGCAGACTGTGCCCATCGCTGACATCATCGTCGCCATGCTGTGCCCGTCGCTGATTGGTCGAGGCAACCTTTATGACATCATCGTCGCCATGGCAACCATTATGACATCTACGTCGATACTGTGCCCGTCGCTGATTGGTCAAGGCGAATTCGCGGCAGACTGTGCCCATCGCTGATTGGTCGAGGCAACCTTTATGACATCATCGTCGCCATGCTGTGCCCGTCGCTGATTGGTCGAGGCCTGGCGGCCTCGACCAATCAGAGGCGCGGGATTTCCAGGACAGACAGAAAAACCCTTAGACAATTATATATATAGATAACAATAGGACTGTCTCCAGAGCACAAATACCTTAATTCTTGTGGAGCCACGTGAGACCAGTGTGTGCGCTGGCCTGCAGTAATGGATAGTGCCGTAAAGCGCGTTTAAGTGCTGTGTGTTCGGATACGTCACATCCGCTCCCAGCACAACGCTGTATATGGAGATGATCAAAAACAAAAGTCCACGCATGCGCAGTGTAAGTTACAGGGAGAGAACGAGCGTCAGCATCGCATCAGATGTGAAACAACTGATGAGACTAAGCGCTTGCGCAGTACAGCGCTATGAGGCAGAGGGAGATAGAAGGTCCCAGTATTAACCCCTAGACCCAAGAAGAAAGATATTTTAACACTAAAAGCAACAGCATGCGCTAAAGTACCCACCTTAGTAGCAGATAAGTAAGAAAAAGAGGGGAAATCACCCGTGCCAAATAAAGGAAGGAACAGACCATCCGGGAGCAAGGAAAAAAAGGGAAAAAAGAGGGAGAAAACAATAAGAAAATCATTAGAACATTATGATCTATATGAATAATCTCTATATCTCTCAGCTATGTCATAATAAGAAATCATATATTAACATCAATAAACGGATTAAGGGAAGTGTCCCCTAGCAAGGGAACAAGCCTTGTAGAAGAATATTCTAATCAAGATGGCAACTGAAAAGAAGTAAAAAAACATATAGTTATAATATAGCTAGTCACATAGTAATGTATCCATTAATGCGACTATATGTTAATAGGGGAGCACCTCATACTCCCTATTCATACCAAGGGGATGAAGCGTTTGGAGTGTGAAAATCCAAAAGGATTCTCTTTCTTTCACTTTTAAGACTCTATTCCCACCCTGTCTTAGTGGAGGAATACTTTCTAAAACTTGAAACCTCAATTGAGATATAGAATGTCCCGCTGATATAAAATGTGCGGGGATCGGTAACAATGTACGTCCACAGCGAATCGTAGACTTGTGTTGAGATATGCAGTCTCGGATATGCTGAGTAGTCTCCCCAACATATCCGAGACCGCAAGGACATTTAACTAAATAAACGACATAGGCAGAGTTGCATGTGAAAAAGCCCTTAATTGAAAACTGTTTGCCAGACCAGGGATGTGAAAAAGTCTCTCCCTTAAGGTACCGTCACACTTAGCGACGCTGCAGCGATACCGACAACGATCTGGATCGCTGCAGCGTCGCTGTTTGGTCGCTGGAGAGCTGTCACACAGACCGCTCTCCAGCGACCAACGATGCCGGCAGGGCCGCGCTTAGTAACCCGATGTTTACCCTGGTTACCATCCTAAAAGTAAAAAAAACAAACACCACATACTTACCTACCGCTGTCTGTCCTCCAGCGCTGTGCTCTGCACTCCTCCTGTACTGTCTGTGTGAGCACAGCGGCCGGAAAGCAGAGCGGTGACGTCACCGCTCTGCTTTCCGGCCAACCGACGCTCACAGTCAGTACAGGAGGAGAGCAGAGCACAGCGCCGGGGACAGACAGCGGTAGGTAAGTATGTAGTGTTTGTTTTTTTTTACTTTTAGGATGGTAACCAGGGTAAACATCGGGTTACTAAGCGCGGCCCTGCGCTTAGTTACCCGATGTTTACCCTGGTTACCAGTGAAGACATCGCTGAATCGGTGTCACACACGCCGATTCAGCGATGTCTGCGGGGAGTCCAGCGACCAAATAAAGTTCTGGACTTTCTTCCCCGACCAGCGACAGCACAGCAGGGGCCTGATCGCTGCTGCCTGTCACACTGGACGATATCGCTAGCGAGGACGCTGCAACGTCACGGATCGCTAGCGATATCGTCTAGTGTGACGGTACCTTTAGTGACATTGGAGCTCTGCGCGCAATGTAAACATGGGAATGTACCCTTTTTTGTGTAGTCAATGTAGTTTGTCTTAAATCCCTTCTAATGGAACCAACATCTATCAATATATTCAACATTCAGTTTGTTAGAAGAGATTCATAGACGACGTTTTCCTGATGTGGAAGGGTGACGAATTATCCCTTACACAATTTTTTCTTGATATGAATTCTATGGTACCCAATTTGACATTTACTATGGTTAAAGACCATCATAAAGTGAGTTTTTTGGACACGTTGGTAATATTGAAAGAGGATGGGACATTAGACATTGATTTGTATATAAAATCTACAGATAGAAATAGCTTATTGGATTTTTCCAGTTGTCATCCAATTCATGTTAAACGGTCTTTACCTAAATCACAAATTGAACGTATTAAACGCATTGTGACTAGACCCGATGTGAGGGAACAGCGTATTTATGAAATGCAAACAAAATTTAGGGACTGTGGTTATCCATCTCCGATTCTTGACAGAGCCACTGAACCACGGGATATTCGCCCTCAGAGGACAAAAAGAGTAGCCTTTGTAACCACCTACCATCCCTACACTAATTACCTCAAAGGACCTATTTTAGAACACTGGTCGTTATTAAGCAAAGCCTTTGCTACAATTCCAGAATTCAGGATACCCCCTTTATTATGTTATAAGAGACCACAAAATATCAAAAATATTTTAGTGAAAGCGGATGTTGGTTCAATTAGAAGGGATTTAAGACAAACTACATTGACTACACAAAGAAAGGGTACATTGCACGCAGTGCTCCAATGTCACTAAAGGTACCGTCACACATAACGATATCGTTCACGATATCGTTGCTTTTTGTGACGTAGCAACGATATCGTTAACGAAATTGTTATGTGTGACAGCGACCAACAATCAGGCCCCTGCTGGGAGATCGTTGGTCGCTGGGGAAAGGCCAGCACTTTATTTTGTCGCTGGATCTCCCGCTGACATCGCTGAATCGGCGTGTGTGACGCCGATTCAGTGATGTTTTCACTGGTAACCAGGGTAAACATCGGGTTACTAAGCTCAGGGCCGCGCTTAGTAACCCGATGTTTACCCTGGTTACCGTTGTAAATGTAAAAAAACAAACACTACACACTACATACTTACATTCCCGGGGTCTGGTCAGGTCCCTCACCGTCAGCTTCCCGCACTGACTGGTGAGCGCCAGCCAGCCGTAAAGAACAGCACAGCGGTGACGTCACCGCTGTACTTTACAGCCGGCGCTCAGTCAGTGCGGGAAGCTGAAGGCGAGGGACATGACCAGACACCGGAATGTAAGTATGTAGTGTTTGTTTTTTTACATTTACAACGGTAACCAGGGTAAACATCGGGTTACTAAGCGTGGCCCTGCGCTTAGTAACCCGATGTTTACCCTGGTTACCCGGGGACTTCGGGATCGTTGGTCGCTGGAGAGCTGTCTGTGTGACAGCTCTCCAGCGACCAAACAGCGACGCTGCAGCGATCGACATCGTTGTCGGTATCGCTGCAGCATCGCTTAGTGTGACGGTACCTTAAGGGAGAGACTTTTTCACATCCCCGGTCTGGCAAACAGTTTTCAATTAAGGGCTTTTTCACATGCAACTCTGCCTATGTCGTTTATTTAGTTAAATGTCCTTGTGGTCTCGGATATGTTGGGGAGACTACTCAGCATATCCGAGACCGCATATCTCAAGACAAGTCTACGATTCGCTGTGGACGTACATTGTTACCGGTCCCCGCACATTTTATATCAGCGGGACATTCTATATCTCAAGTGAGGTTTCAAGTTTTAGAAAGTATTCCTCCACTAAGACTGGGTGGGAATAGAGAAGCGCATGAAGAGAAGGACGGCACCACAGCAATTGTGAAAAAACAGCTCCCGTATTTATTCTGCCATCTGGGGTGGGAATAGAGTCTTAAAATTGAAAGAAAGAGAATCCTTTTGGATTTTCACACTCCAAACGCTTCATCCCCTTGGTATGAATAGGGAGTATGAGGTGCTCCTCTATTAACATATAGTCGCATTAATGGATACATTACTACGTGACTAGCTATATTATAACTATATGTTTTTTGATTTCTTTTCAGTTGCCATCTTGATTAGAATATTCTTCTACAAGGCTTGTTCTCTTGCTAGGGGACACTTCCCTTAATCCGTTTATTGATGTTAATATATGATTTCTTATTATGACATAGCTGAGAGATATAGAGATTATTCATATAGATCATAATGTTCTTATGATTTTCTTATTGTTTTCTCCCTCTTTTTTTCCCTTTTTTTCCTTGCTCCCGGATGGTCTGTTCCTTCCTTTATTTGGCACGGGTGATTTCCCCTCTTTTTCTTACTTCTCTGCTACTAAGGTGGGTACTTTAGCGCATGCTGTTGCTTTTAGTGTTAAAATATCGTTCTTCTTGGGTCTAGGGGTTAATACTGGGACCTTCTATCTCCCTCTGCCTCATAGCGCTGTACTGCGCAAGCGCTTAGTCTCATCAGTTGTTTCACATCTGATGCGATGCTGACGTTCTCTCCCTGTAACTTACACTGCGCATGCGCAGACTTTCATTTTTGATCCTCTCCATATACAGCGTTGTGCTGGGAGCAGATGTGACGTATCCGAACACACAGTACTTAAACCCGCTTTACGGCACTATCCATTACTGCAGGCCAGCGCACACACCGGTCCCACGTGGCTCCACAAGAATTAAGGTATTTGTGCTCTGGGGACAGTCCTATTGTTATGGTTAATATATTATTGGACCGCTTACTGTGTTTATTTCAACAGCAGGTTGGCTGATTCCACAATTGCTTTCTAGTATATAGTCAGGACCCAGGTATTTTATTTTTGTTCTAATTCTGGGATATATTATTACACTTAGTCTGGGTATTAAGGGTTATTCCTCATCTGACCTCTTTTTCTTTTCTCCTCGTGCTCTGAGTTCTTTAGGCCTCTACTGGGTTCATATAGTGTGTGGTATACTTGTAAAAATTTCATATACTCCTCAGTATAATTGTAGATGTATTGGTTCACTTTTTCCGGTGGTTTTTCTTCTCTAGGGATCTTCACTACCATATGGCATTACATAATATACGATGTATACGTATCGAATACATTATGTTGTATGTTATCATTGGTAAATGATTCTTCATTATTTATCTTAGACTTCCTTGAAAAAGGCATGAAATGCCAAAACGTTGGAGACTGTCTGTTATAATAAGACCGGAAGTGAATAAATCCATTAATTAAAAGCAAAGAAATTGTGATTTTTTTGAGTGCCAGAGGTTGCATATATTTTGTATCTTTCAGTTTGAAGCATATGTGGGAAAAGGTTGAAAAGTTCAAACGGGCCAAATACTTTCACAAGGCACTGTATATCAGATTCTTATGATCAGTAAAAACCTGCATTGGATGTCTAGCCCCCTCCAAAAATGGTGCCAATGCTCAAATGTGAGTTTAGCCCCTTAATCCCCAAGGGTGGTTTGCACGATAATGACCGGGCCAATTTTTACAATTCTGACCACTGTCCCTTTATGAGGTTATAACTCTGGAACACTTCAATGGATCCTGATGATTCATTGTTGTCTCGTGACATACAGTTAGGGCCAGAAATATTTGGACAGTGACACAAGTTTTGTTATTTTAGCTGTTTACAAAAACATGTTCAGAAATACAATTATATATATAATATGGGCTGAAAGTGCACACTCCCAGCTGCAATATGATAGTTTCCACATCCAAATCGGAGAAAGGGTTTAGGAATCATAGCTCTGTAATGCATAGCGTCCTCTTTTTCAAGGGACCAAAAGTAATTGGACAATGGACTCTAAGGGCTGCAATTAACTCTGAAGGCGTCTCCCTCGTTAACCTGTAATCAATGAAGTAGTTAAAAGGTCAGGGGTGGATTCCAGGTGTGTGGTTTTGCATTTGGAAGCTGTTGCTGTGAGCAGACAACATGCGGTCAAAGGAACTCTCAATTGAGGTGAAGCAGAACATCCTGAGGCTGAAAAAAAAGAAAAAATCCATCAGAGAGATAGCAGACATGCTTGGAGTAGCAAAATCAACAGTTGGGTACATTCTGAGAAAAAAGGAATTGACTGGTGAGCTTGGGAACTCAAAAAGGCCTGGGCGTCCACGGATGACAACAGTGGTGGATGATCGCCGCATACTTAATTTGGTGAAGAAGAACCCGTTCACAACATCAACTGAAGTCCAGAACACTCTCAGTGAAGTAGGTGTATCTGTCTCTAAGTCAACAGTAAAGAGAAGACTCCATGACAGTAAATACAAAGGGTTCACATCTAGATGCAAACCATTCATCAATACCAAAAATAGACAGGCCAGAGTTAAATTTGCAGAAAAACACCTCAAGAAGCCAGCTCAGTTCTGGAAAAGTATTCTATAGACAAAGATCAACCTGTACCAGAATGATGAGAAGAAAAAAGTTTGGAGAAGAAAGGGAACGGCACATGATCCAAGGCACACCACATCCTCTGTAAAACATGGTGGAGGCAACGTGATGGCATGGGCATGCATGGCTTTCAATGGCACTGGGTCACTTGTGTTTATTGATGACATAAGAGCAGACAAGAGTAGCCGGATGAATTCTGAAGTGTACCGGGATATACTTTCAGCCCAGATTCAGCCAAATGCTGCAAAGTTGATTGGACGGCGCTTCATAGTACAGATGGACAATGACCCCAAGCATACATCCAAAGCTACCCAGGAGTTAATGAGTGCCAAAAAGTGGAACATTCTGCATTGGCCAAGTCAATCTCCAGATCTAAACCCAATTGAGCATGCATTTCACTTGCTCAAATCCAGACTTAAGACGGAAAGACCCACAAACAAGCAAGACCTGAAGGCTGCGGCTGTAAAGGCCTGGCAAAGCATTAAGAAGGAGGAAACCCAGCGTTTGGTGATGTCCATGGGTTCCAGACTTAAGGCAGTGATTGCCTCCAAAGGATTTGCAACAAAATATTGAAAATAAAAATATTTTGTTTGGGTTATGTTTATTTGTCCAATTACTTTTGACCTCCTAAAATGTGGAGTGTTTGTAAAGAAATGTGTACAATTCCTACATTTTCTATCAGATATTTTTGTTCAACCCTTCAAATTAAACGTTACAATCTGCACTTGAATTCTGTTGTAGAGGTTTAATTTCAAATCCAATGTGGTGGTATGCAGAGCCCAACTCGCGAAAATTGTGTCACTGTCCAAATATTTCTGGCCCTAACTGTATCATACTTCAGGATAGTTGTAAAATTTCTTTGATATTACTTGCGTTTATTTGTGAAAAAATCAGAAATTTTCCAACTTTGAATTTTCGTGCCTTTAAATCACAGAGATATGTCACACAAAATACTTAATAAGTAACATTTCCCACATGTCTACTTTACATCAGCACAGTTAGGGAGTTATAAGGGTTAAAATTTGACCAGAAATTTCTCATTTTTACAAGACCATATTTTTTTTTAGGGACCACATCACATTTGAGGTCACTTTGAGGGGTCTATATGATAGAAAATACCCAAGTGTGACACCATTCTAAAAACTGCACCCCTCAAGGTACTCAAAACCCCATTCAAGAAGTTTATTAAACCTTCAGGTGTTTCACAGGAATTTTGGAATGTTGAAAAAAATGAGCATTTAACTTTTATTCACAAAAAATTTACTTCAGCTCCAATTTGTCTTATTTTACCAAGGGTAACAGGAGAAATTGGACCCCAAAAGTTGTTGTCCAACTTGTCCTGAGTACAGGCCCGGATTTAGGGGGGGGCCCAAGGGGCCCGGGCCCTGGGCCACCCACCAAGCGGGGGCCTCCCACCAATATAGGGATAAATATCTCAAAACATGTAAAATACACGTCTCTTTGCTGTGAACCGTTTCTAATGATAAGGAACATTTAACAAAAGAGAAACCATTGAAAGTGTAGGGACCTGGCTATGGTCCTACATCTCAGTGGCTGGCACAGAGCAGCAGAGTCATGGCACCTGACCTGCGTTAGCATCCACTGACCTAGCTAGCCTAGCCAGACTTCCTTAGTACCCTCCCTGTACCTAATGCTAAGCTTATGGCATGCGGCAGCCTTCTCCGATCCCAACAGAAGCTTCTAGCCGCTACCTATTCAGCTATGTTGCCTTTGGAGAGCCCCTGATGTGCCTAAACATTGAAACCCCCCACAAGTGACATGATTTTGGAAAGTAGACCCCCCTAAGGAACTTATCTAGATGTGTGGTGAGCACTTTGACCCACCAAGTGCTTGACCCACCAATTTTCCTATGGATAACAGAAGAAATTGGACAACAAAAGATGTTGTGCAATTTGTCCTGAGTACACTGATACCCCATATGTGGGGATAAACCACTGTTTGGACGCATGGCAGAGCTCGGAAGGGTAGGAGTGCCATTTGACTTTTCAATGCAAAATTGACTGGAATTGAAATGGGACGCCATGTTGCGTTTGTAGAGCCCCTGATGTGCCTAAACATTGAAACCCCCCACACGTGACACCATTTTAGAAAGTACACCCCTAAGGAACTTATCTAGATGTGTGGTGAGCACTTTGACCCACCATGTGCTTCACAGAAATTTATAATGTAGAGCCGTAAAAACAAAAAATCATATTTTTTTTCACAATAATGATCTTTTGGCCCCCAATTTTTTTATTTTCCCAAAGGGTAACAGAAGAAATTGGACCCCAAAAGTTGTTGTGCAATTTGTCCTGAGTACCCTGATAACCCATATGTGGGGGTAAAACACTGGGCGCATGGCAGAGCTCGAAAGGGAAGGAGCGCCGTTTAACTTTGCAATGCAAAATTGACTGAATTGAGACACCATGTCGCGTTTGGAGAGCCCCTGATATGCCTAAACATTGAATCCCCCACAAGTGACACCATTTTGGAAAGAAGACCCCCTAAGTAGCTTATCTAGATGTGTTGTGAGAACTTTGAACCTCCAAGTATTTCACTACAGTTTATAATGCAGAGCCGTGAAAATAAAAAAATCTTTTTTTTCCACAAAAATTATTTTTTAGCCCCCAGTTTTGTATTTTCCCAAGGATAACAGGAGAAATTGGACCTCAAAATTTGTTGTCCAATTTGTCCTGAGTACGCTGATACTCCATATGTAGGGGGAACCACCGTTTGGGCGCATGGCAGAGCTTGGAAGGGAAGGAGCGCCATTTGGAATGCAGACTTGGATGGAATGGTTTGCAGGTGTCACATTGCATTTGCAGAGCCCCTGATGTACCTAATCAGTAGAAACCCCCCACACGTGACCCCATATTGGAAACTAAACCCCCCAAGGAACTTATCTAGATGTGTTGTGAGAACTTTGAACCCACAAGTGTTTCACTACAGTTTATAACACAGAGCCATGAAAATAAAAAATCTTTTTTTTCCCACAAAAATTATTTTTTAGCCCTCGGTTTTGTATTTTCCGAAGATTTACAGGAGAAATAGGACCCCAAAAGTTGTTGTCCAATTTTTCCTGAGACCCCTGTTTGGGCGCACGGGAGAGCTCGGAGGGGAAGGAGCACTGTTTTACTTTTTCAACGCAAAATTGGCTGGAATTGAGATCAGACGCTGTGTCGCGTTTGGAGAGCCCCTGATGTGCCTAAACAGTGGAAACCCCCCAAATTCTAACTCAAACCCTAACCCAAACACACCCCTAACCCCAACCATAACCCTAACCACACCCCTAACCCAAATATGCCCCTAACTCTAATTCCAACCACACCCCTAACCCCAACACACCCCTAACCCTAATCCCAACCCTAACCACACCACTAACTCCAACACACCTCTAACCCTAATCCCTACCGTAACTCTAACCACATCCCTAACTATAATCTCAACCCTAAATGCAATCCAAACCCTAACTTGAGCCCCAACCCTAACCCTAACTTTAGCCCCAACCATAACTTTAGCCCCAACCCTAACTTTAGCCCCAATCCTAACCCTAACTGTAGCCCCAACCCTAACTTTAGCTCCAAACCTAACCATAACTTTAGCCTCAACCCCAACCCTAACTTTAGCCCCAACCCTAACTGTAGCCCTAACCCTAATTTAGACCCAACCCTAACCATAAGCCTAGCCCAAATGGGAAAATGAAAATAAATACATAAATACATGGACAAGGACTTTGATACCGATTATCCAGGCAGTGTGGTTTTGCTAGAGCAGGGTCCGCTGGTTATGGATAGTCGGAATGCAGGCAGCTTTATCATAAGATATGCATGCACGTATGGTCAGTATATACTCACTGTCTCCCTTAGGCCGGGATCACACATGCGAGAAACACGTCCGTGTCTCACATGTGAAATACAATCTCTGGCGCCGGCACTGGCGCTCTGGAGTGCCAGCGCCAAAGCTTGGATTTCACATGCGAGACACGGACGTGTTTCTCACATGTGTGATCCCGGCCTTAGATGCAGAATGTAGTAATCCCGAGGATAGCGGGTATATCACCACTGTATCACCGCTGTGGTTGTGCGTGAGCTGGGGAGGTTGTTGTGGCAGAAGACCACAAAATACTCGCATGCCCCAGCCAGAAGCAGCGCTGAGGTAGCGGTCGGAGGGGATGGACGGAGCTAAGGGTGACGTCACCGAGCTACGGAGGACAGCCAACCAATCTGTTTCAAGGACTTTGGCCCTCTTTGTCAGGGTTATTACTGCCTGCATCTAATCCTGCCCTTATATAGTGATCTACCCTACCCAATGTATGTAGCCTCTGCTGACACCTATTTAATTAGAGGACTAGATTAGGATCCATGAGGTGATTGATTGTGAGCCAGTTAAAGATAAGTGCTAATGTGTAATTGTGTACTAGACATAAGTCCTAATTGAGTCATCTACTGATTGGGGCTAAGATACAGTAAATGATTTAAATAACCTATAAAACAGATGTGGTTAAAAATAAGTATTTAAAGTAATTATCTTTTACGGATGCAAACAATATTAATGAATATCCTATTAAATCTATGATCACGTGTGATACAGCGGTGATATACCAGCTATCCCCCGGATTACTACATTCCGCATCTAAGGGAGACAGTGAGTATATTCTGACCATACATGCATGTACTGTATATCTTGTGATAAATCAGTACAATTATTAGAATTCATTCATCAGGGGGAGGATCCTTTATATGCCTAAATGTATAGGATATCAACCCTGATTATAGCACTCTTTGCCAGCTATAAGCTGCCGGCATTCCGACTATCAATAACCAGCGGACCCTGCTCTAGCAAAACCACACTGCCTGGATAAATCGGTATCAAAGTCCTTGTCCATATCTCCAACGAAATCATCAGTGAGTACACTAAAGATTCACAGATCCAGATTATATGGATGTATAAAATCATACCTAAAAAAGGTTATAAATTCATTCAAGCAGGGGGAACCGTTAGACTCCAGGGGAAGAGCCATTCCCAGGTATCACTCTACCAGCAGTAATTGTGAATTTACGTAGTCACTAATAACCCAAGTGAGTAAAATTATATACTTACTCATATGTATCTCACAATCTTGCTTCATTCACAAACATAATTGATACAAAGAGCGCACATCTTTTTAATTTTTTAAAGCCTCTACTGGTACCTAACAGGATCCACAGCATACCCACGTTATCACCAACGTTACCAAACAGTAAGTGTCTTTGAACTCATATCCTCTTTACTATTCAGATTCATTCCGTATTGCTCATCTATTGTAGAAGGCGCAGGTGAGCACTATCTTTACTAGTAACTAAGCTGTAATAATCAGCTGACACCCTGCGGTGGTTGACTGCGCTACCCCCGTGAGCGTGACCGATCGCCTATGACGTACTATCCTGTCCCTGGGAATTAGGTCCCAGGTCACCTCGATGGGATAGTACGTCATATGGGATTAAGGAGTTAATAGCCAGAAACTCTCAGTTCCCAACATCATAGTTGAGCTCAGTCTCCGAAAAATTTTTCCCCCTCCTGGGACAGAACTGCCCCCACCCCTACCAATGAGGCATAGTCTCATCAGTCTGGATCAAAACAGGAGCAGAGCTAAATCTCTTCTTGAAATGCTCAAAAGCCTTAACAGCCTCAGTAGACCATCTACAGCCTCAGTAGACCATTGGACAGTGTTTGAACCCTTCTTGGTGAGGTCAGTTATAGGTTTAGCGATAACAGAAAAATTCTTTATGAATTTTCTATAATCGTTAGCAAACCCTAAAAATCTTTCAACTGACTTTAAACATTCAGGCCTAGGCCACTCTAAAACTGCCTGAACCTTCACTGGGTTCATCTCAAACCCATCACTGGAGACACAGTACCCCAAAAAACTAATTTTCTGTGCCGCAAACTCGCAATTCTCCAATTTAGCAATGAGTGTGTTTTTGATTAAAATCTGTAGAACTTCGCAGACTCTCTGCCAATGCGACTCCAGATCAGGTGAGTAAATCAAAATATAATCCAAATAAGCAATATAATTTCTACCGATCAACGGCATCAGAATGTCGCAGGCGCATTCGTAAGGCCAAAACGCATCACTAGACACTCAAAATAACCTTCCGGGGTATTAAAAGCTGTCTTCCATTCATCGCCCTCCTTCACCCTCAGCAAATTATATGCCCCACGAAGGTTGATTTTAGAGAACTACTTTGCTCCGGCTAGTTGGCTAAACAAATCCGGAATTACCGGCAAAGGGTAAGGATTGCACACAGTGATCTAAAATCCAGACACGGCCTAAGACCCCCATCCTTTTTTTTGATGAAAGAAATCCTATGGCCACCGGGGACTTAGGGTACCGTCACACTATAACATTTCGATCGCTACGACGGTACGATTCATGACGTTCCAGCGATATCGTTACGATATCGCTGTGTCTGACACGTAGCAGCGATCAGGGATCCTGCTGAGAATCGTACGTCGTAGCAGATCGTTTAGAACTTTCTTTCATCGCTGGATCTCCCGCTGTCATCGCTAGATCGGTGTGTGTGACACCGATCTAGCGATCTAGCGATGCGATCCAGCGATGCGTTCGCTTGTAACCAGGGTAAACATCGGGTAACTAAGCGCAGGACCGCGCTTAGTTACCCGATGTTTACCCTGGTTACAAGCGTTAAACTAAAAAAAAACAAACAGCACATACTTACATTCTGGTGTCCGTCAGGTCCCTTGCCGTCTGCTTCCAGCACTGTGACTGCCGGCCGTAAAGTGAAAGCAGAGCACAGCGGCTGTGCTTTCACTTTCACTTTACGGCCGGCAGTCACAGTGCGGGAAGCAGAGACTGCAAGGGACGTGACGGACACCAGATGTAAGTATGTGCTGTTTGTTTTTTTTTAGTTTTACACTTGTAACCAGGGTAAACATCGGGTAACTAAGCGCGGTCCTGCGCTTAGTTACCCGATGTTTACCCTGGTTACCCGGGGACCTCGGCATCGTTGGTCGCTGGAGAGCTGTCTGTGTGACAGCTCCCCAGCGACCACACTACGATTTACCTACGATCACGGCCAGGTCATATCGCTGGTCGTGATCGTAGGTAAATCGTATAGTGTGACGGTACCCTTAGAGTGTCTTATATGACCTGCAGCTAAACTAGTCTACAGGTATTCCTTTAAGGCCTCCCTCTCGGGAATGGTCAGATTAAATAAACAACTCTTAGGGAGGGTAGCACCCGGAGCAAACTTAATAGCACAATCGTAATCTCTGTGGGGTGGTAGAGCTTGCGACTCAACTTCCGAAAATACCCTCCTGAAAGGCTTCAGGTAGCTCCCTCTTCACAATAGCAGCAACATGAACATTACAACATTTACCATAACACCCCTGACCGCAGGACCTTATAGTACTAGTCGACCAGTCCGGCAAAGAATTGTGCATCTTTAACCAGGGTAAGCCCAGGATGACTTGGAAAGGCAATTTAGCAAGGACAAACAAGTCTATACACTTCTGATGTTCCATATTCACGATAAGTGGAAACCCGGTGACTTTTCGAGAAACGCACCCATGCTCCATGGGAGTTGTTATAGGAGCACAAAAGCAGGTGACGTACTAGGATGCAAATTAAGACTTTTACAGATGTGGCAAAAGGAGAGAGTGTAGAGATGTACTCTGGACGGTTACAGCTGAAATGGGAAGACATGGGGTACAGTCCAGTAAACCCACTCGATGTTAAAATATTTGTAAATATATTCATTGACGGTATGACAAAAGGCTTACGAGACGCAGTACAGACAGCCAGACCTAAATGGAGAAATGTAGATCCAAAGACCTCCTGAAGGTTGCACACTGACTTTTTCTTTTTGACAATTTGTTCCCCACGTGACATTAATGCCATACTCGTACAAGTTCAACCAAAACACCTGCCTAAGGAGAGACAGATCAGACTTGAATGTGCTCTAATACTAATTCCTGAATATGTCACCCTCAAAAGACATAATGTTCTGAATCCAGCCACTCATTTGCCTGTCGATTCAGAAAAGGGGGAATTGGTGACAGCATTGGCAGGTGGGAAAGAGAACATGACATGACGTTGACATGACGCACGAATATGAATGCATAGGAACTGATGAGTCAGGAGACAGTGGGTTTTACATATGTTCGTGGGAAGAAAAAAACTTGTTCCTAATGCATATTTTGAGGTTTTTTATTTTTGTAGATGGCTCCAGATACCACCAGAATGGGCGACTCTACATTGGATATGCAGTAGTACCCTCACATGAGGTAATCCGAGCTGAACCACTCGCTCCTCACATGTCGGTGCAGGAGGCAGAGTTGAAGGCACTCACTGAGGCGTGTAGAACTGCTGCAGGTAAAGTCGCTAACAGTTACACAGATTCGAATTGTGCATGGGGAATATCCCATGATTATTGCCCTATCTGGAGAAGCAGAGCGTTTCTTACATCAGCCGGTAAACCCATTAAAAATGCAGAGCTGGTGAAACAATTAGTGGAGGCATTGACGTTATCAGTCCAGGTTGGCAAGGTAAAAGCACACACGGACGGTGACTCTGTGGAGGTAGAGGGCAACAAAAGGGCGGACGAGGCTGCTAAAGTAGCAGCAAGGCGGCCTAGGGAGCAGTGGACGGTGGCGGGGAGTCAGAGTATTCCAGCCACACTGTGCCTAGATGTCCTGAAATCCCTCCAGCTGCCCAAACAGAGAAGGAACACTGGGAGAATGGGAGCTGAGCTGAACTCAGAAAGAGTATGGGAGAATCAGGATAAATCGTATATACCAAGATCCCTGCTCCCAATCATGGCGCAAGCAACACAAGATGCCTTCTGGATCGCTCCTGGTTTCAGTTACGCAGCCGCAAAGCTCTTGCAGTCATGCCTCATCTGTGCACAGCACAACCCAGGTAAAACAGTAGGAATCCCTAAGAAAGCGACACCCAGGCCTCTCTACCCGTTTCAGAGACTGCAGACTGGCTACATACAGCTACCCAAGGTAGGAGTGTGTGAAAAATATCCTAGTATGTGTAGATCTCTTCTCTGGTTGGCTGGAAGCCTATCTGGTAAAATGTGCAAATACTAAAGCGACTGCAGACAAACTGATGAAAGAACTGATCTGCAGGTATGGTGTTTTAGAAACCATAGAGAGCGATAGGGGTACAGACTTCACGGGAGAAATAATGAGGGAGGTCCTGGGAGTACAGCAAGCATATCATGCACCATATAGACCACAAAGTAGTGGGAAAGTGGAGAGACTAAACGGGACACTTAAACTGGAAAATCAAAGGCCATGGCAGACACAGGAAAGAGCAGGGTAGAGTGCTAGCCTCTTGCACTCATGTCAGTCAGACACACTCCAAATAGAAAGACAGGCTTGTGTCCTTTTGAAGTCCTGTTTAGTAGTTTGCCAGAGGATGGTCTGTACTTCCCACAGGTGCTACAAAAGCAACACGGTGCTATGACAGCCCATGTCCAGGCCTTGCAGAAAAGACTTAATGTGGTGCATAAACGTGTTTTCATCCATTCCAGATCCTAATGCCAGTGCAGACGTACATCAGCTGAATCCAGGTGATTGGTGGTCATACACAGACACGTGAGAAGGAGCCTAGATCCACGGTTTGACGGCCCATTCTAAAGTCCAGCTGACCACATTCACCTCAGGGAAACTTGAGGGAAAGCCCACCTGGATCCATGCCAGTCACTGCAAAAAGATCTTTTCACCAGCAGAATGACTGTTGTCCTAATCACCTTGCTGGCAGTGGTAGGATGTTTGCACCTTACAGAGGCACCGGATAAACAAACTTATTCAACATCTTGAAACTCGGCTTTGGGAAAATGGCCACCGCGATCTCTAATGCGCACGCGCAGCATCCCGCGGCCATTTTCCTGAAGCCCCGTGCAGCAGAGCACTCGATCTGCGCACGCGCGGCCCCAGGAAGATGGCCGCCCCCACCGATGCAAGGGATTACAGCGCAGATCGCGCGCTGCTTGTTCACCACTACGCCACTACGCCACCAACGTAAAGCTGAGGAAGAACCAGCGATGTCACCACGCCCTCCCGACCTGACCAGCCTGATTGACAGGCGAAAACGGCGACTTTGGTAAGTTATATCTCAGCATAGGTGGGGAATCGGGGTACACTACATACACTATAGGAACACACAGCGCAGGCCCTATTTAACAGTATTTATAGCTCAATCTCAAAAAACGGGGTGACAGGTTCCCTTTAAGCCGTCTGAGCTCTGCCTCAGCTGCTGTGGCCCGATCAGGATCATCATATAACAGCCCCTTAGCAGTAAAAAATGCTTCTACTGATGTCAAACAAGGATCATTAGGACGTAATGAAAATGCCCAAATTTGGGGTTCACTTCGCAATAAAGACATGATAATCCCCACACATTGTAATTCATCCCCTGAGGATTTAGGTCTAAGCCAAAAATATACTAAACATGCTTTTTTAAACATAACAAATTCCTGCCGTTTACCAGAAAAAAACTCAGGTAATCCTACCTTTGGTTCCTCAGAGCGTGTTCCAGGGCAATTACTCACGTGCTGTTGCATGCTGGCTACTTCCAAAGTTAACCCTTTCAAGCATTGAGCAAGTTCTTGGATGCTGTACATATTGCTGGAATCCAGAAGAGGGATTTATTTTATTTTAAGTGGCTGGACAAACTGTTACGGATCTGCATCTCAGGACTAGGGTAGAAGGGGAAAAGCTGACCCTGTACTAGGACTAGGCTGAAACCCTACAATGGAGTGGGCGACATATTCCTTGTAAATAGACCCACCAACCTTTCATAGGCTAGACTCAAATGAAGACCTACAGGTAGGGGGGAAGGGGGCCCCTGAAAGATCCTAGTAGGAAAATATAGGGAGCCGCAGAAAAAAAAGGAAAAACAAAAACAAAACTGGCAGAACTAGAGATCCCAGAACTGGACAAAATCAAACACAGAAAGCTACCAAGGCACCAAGAACACTAGCGGATTAACACTGTTGTCCAGCAGGGACTGGGAGGCAGGTGCTGGGCAATAAAGTGTGATGCAATCACCTGACCTAGGACAAAACCAGCACCAGAGGAAAAAGACCAGCAGCCGGCTACATCGGCTCTATCTGTGCACCATCAGAGGGGACACTAACAAAGAGGGATGTGAGTCACCGGCCGGGACTACATTCCTGAAGAAATCTCTTCCTTCGATACCTCACGCTTCTCCCGGACAACGGTTGCAACTTTTCCGCTATCGTGGAGACTCATTTCACTATTTTAACAGGTACTTTTATATATGGTACTCTAGACATGCCAAAGGGCATATGGGACATTTAGAGTGTGTCATGATGTTAACTTCAGTAAAGACCTGGTGAAGCATAAGAAAGGAGGAAATCCAGCACTTGGTGATGTCCATGGCTCCCAGACTTAAGGTCGTCATTGCCTGACAAATATTCTCTACAAAGCATTTAAAATGAGCATTATATTTATGGTAAAGTTTATTTGTCCAATTACTTTTGAGCCCCTGAAATGAGGAGGCTTTGTAGAAAAATGGTTACAATTGGTAATGGGATGGGTCTCTCCCTCAATCCTGGGTTTTGGGGAGTGGCTCATGTCCACTATTCCCATTTAAACTTTCAGTTTAGCTTTGGGTGTGTCAGTGCCATATTTCTGTAATTAAACAGAAGCACAACAAAGCTCAGCATAATATAAACTGTCTATTGCTGACCAAAAAAGGGGACTGTACAGACGGACTAGTCGCTAATGAAATGTACCAAAATATGGGTCACAAGGGCCCCAAAAAAACGACCTTAAAGTCCATATGATACAAAATGTAAACAATCTTTATTAACTATTAAAACATTATGATAGGACAATCCAGAAACAGGTAAGAAAGGGTACAGCCCGGTGTACGTAAACGCTGCACCGACCTAAGATGTTCCACAGGCGTGCGGAGCCGGGACGGAGCCATACAACTATAATAGCTGCTTATAATATCATTAATCCAAGCCAAATGTCAAATGACAGTTAATATACAAAGGCGCCATCTATAAACAGGGACACAGATCCATAGTGTAAATGGTATTAACCACCAAAACCCTGTATATAATAAATAGGTGGCGCTAGGACATATACAAAGACATAGGCTCTGGACAATAGGTTACCTCTAAGTAGAGCGCAGTATGCAGACTCCTCCCGGGACCGAGCGCCCACCCCGACGCGCGTTTCGGCCAAACTCCTTCTTCAGGAGACTGAGTATAGGTCAGAGCCAGAGAAAACAAAGCCACTGATGCACCCACGAGAGATAAGATGGTGTATTTGCCCACGGCAATGGAGTGTTATGGACGATCCGACTGTGATCTGGAGGATAAAGTTTGCCTTTTCGTTGTGATGTGCTAAAATAAAGACTTTTAAATTGGACTAACCTGGGTCACTGCCTCCTTACCACACTGTGAACACCACAGCGCTAAATCCTTTAATTAACCCTGAGTGGCTACACTTCGATTGCATTTCAGTTGTTTCATTTTAAATAAAAAATAGTTGCATGCAAAGCCAAAATCACAAAGATTCAGTCAATGTACAAATATTTCTGTCTAAATAGATGAATGAGAGTGGCACTCACCGTCCCTAAAATCCATTTTATTGAGGCAATTTAAAACATCCAAGGCAGGAGAGTCCCATGTGGAGAGTGAAGGACAATGGCCGTTTCGCGCAAATGCGCTTCTAAGGGTCCACATTTGCGCAAAATGACCGTCATCCTTCACTCTCCACATGGGACTCTCCTGCCTTGGATGTTTTAAATTGCCTCAATAAAGTGGATTTTAGGGACGGTGAGTGCCACTCTCATTCTTCTATTTACATGGACATATGCTTGGTTCTCTTGATTGGGTTGGCACCCGAGAGCCCGGGCACGGATGCTTACAGCGTTTCTGACACCACAATTTAGAGTGTGAACGCAAGTGCTGCAGTAGTTCGGATCATCTGGATGTTTGCTTTGGTGGTACAAATATTTCTGGACTTAACTGAATATTCTAAATGATGAAGATGTTCCAAATACAGGTACTGTATAAAATGTTTAATGTAACTTCAGTAGTAATGAAGAAATAAGTTAAAGGAAACCAGTCACGTGATTACGTGTGGTTACACTGCAGCTGTTGGACTGATCAGCTAGTCTTTTACTGAAAGGGAACCTGATCCACGTTTCATGCTGCCTAAAACATGGACAGAATAAAATCAGCACAATTGCATCAAGGCATATTTTTCTGTAAAACACAGATAAAAGACCAGCTGCTGTATGGGAGAGACCTGTCAATCACCTTCAGCCATCTCTTATTACTATATTTTCTCTGAAACACTGGACAACATACCTGGCTGCATTCATGCAGGTTTTGATTCATGCTTCCATGGTTTAGGCAGCATGACACACGTGACAGGCTCTCTTTCATATAAGTTATGGTGTGTAAAAAGTATAGCCAGAATGTGAACTAAAGGAGTGGGGCTGCATTACATACTGGTAGATGTCAGTATACATAAAATAAAAGGAATTTCCAAATGTGTGAGAAATGTAGACAAAAAGATACAGGCGCCAAGAACATGAGATGCATGAGTACACAGCGAACTTTAATGCTCTGAATCTTTTGTGCTTTTTTAAATACTTATACAGTACCTATCAATCTTTACAACATGTGTAGAAGATCCAGCAAGTAACGTGCTCTATAAGCATCTCAGCAAGGTATACTTCTCTCCAGTAAAGAAGCTCCAAAGAGACAATGCTATCAGCTAGATTTTCTAGAAGGGCTGCACTTTGACATGGCATTATGACCTTGTGATAAACTCTCTCTTTATACAGCAGCCACAGAGCGACCCAGTATCACCACCTAGTGAGTGTCTTTAGACTTGGCGTCACAGAGCTTATGACATACTTTCACGTGGTGACAAGTCTGTAGGGTGCCAGCAGGCCTGGTTATAGTTCAACATCAGAGCACTTATGCCCCACAATGTACTAACGAAGGACATGTTAACACTCTGAAGTGACTCTTAGTAGTATGGAGTATGACTGACTGCGAACGTGCAAGAATGTAGGCTTCTTCAGAAGGTAGCTTCACTGTATATGGAAAAAATGTTGTGTGATAGCAATACATAGAGAAATAAACTCATTAAAGAAGAATAGAGACAGGGGCAGGCTGTGCAGGGGCAAGCTGGCCTTCCCTTCCTCCACGCCCCATCCCTCAACCAGGCCAGTTACATATTAGCGGTTTAATGCAAACATAGTTGATTCACTAACTAGCTGCAGAGATAGAGAAAAGTCATGCTCTCTAGCCACAGCTCTGCCAATCAAGTGTTAAACCAGGCTGAGCAATTAAAATTTGCTTGGTGCAACTGCAAGACCCAATGAGAAGACCACTCCATTTTTCTGAGATATACAGTTTACTTCCCAGTAACTGCCACAAAAAAGTTTACGGAGCTACAGTGTTCCACTCCATACTTTGCTTAAATCTGACTACTGACAGAGCACAGATAACAGCTGACTGGTGGGGGTTCTGGTCATCCCCACTGATCTAGTATTGATGACCTGTTCTATTGGTCGGTAATCAAAATGTAGGTTAGGTTCCAGAGTAGGTCTGAGAGCCTTATTGCTTCAGACAACACACATGAAGGAGACCCAACTTGGATTCTCCCCATTTCAAAAAATTATTGTCACACACCAGTAAAGTGGCATCAATTTCCCAGACACAGTAGAAACAGTATAATAGGCCACTGACACACCTTCCACTACAGGCAACCCACCAGTTGGAGACCCAAATTTGAGTCTCCACATTTTAAAAAATTGTTTGCAACATTACCAGCAGCAGCAGCAGGAACAGAAGCCATGACAAAGGTGTCCAGACTGCAATAATGCGAGATCAATGCATGAAAAATAAAAACTTTACCATTGCCTAGTCTTTCCAGTCTGCATTTGGGGTGCAAAAGTCATTGGAGATCCATGATTTGTTAATGTTGATGAAAGTTAAGTGGTACACTTTCAGGGGATAACCGGATTCGCTTATCCATCAGGACACCAACAGCAGAGCTGAATACATGTTCTGAGAGAATGCTGGCTGCTGGCCATGACAAAACCTCGAAGGCGTGAAAGGCAAGCTCAGGTCACTCTTCCATTTTTGGAGACCAAAATGCAATAGGGTCCAAAATCATCTTGATGGCATTGATATTGAGTTTGAGATACTGCCGCACCATCCTCTCCATACTTGTACTCTGTTTTGCTGGTGCACTGGCTGGTCTAAAAAATGTGTGAAATAACTCACAGAAGTTACTTTTGCCACTTACACAGCGGCTACTAATGTTTTTGTGGTGGTGATTTGACTTTCCCGGGATTGGGTCAATCTAGAACTGCGATGTACATTGTGCGCCTCACTGCTCTCTTGGCAAAAGCCACGCTTAAGATAATCTACAAGCATGTTTTGATGCTCCAATATACCTGCGTCCCTTTCCGGGGGGAAGCATCACTTTACTCTTGTACCGTGGATCTAACAGAGTGACAACCCAGTAGTCAACACTATTTCTAACCTAAAGAATATGGGCATCATGTTGAAAATAGTGTAGCAAAAAGTAGCATATGTGTCGGGTGCTTCTATGAGGTCCAAGTTTATGGTGTGTTGCTGGTGGGGTAACACTCAAGGTAGCTTCCTCCGTCACCTCCCACCAACTATGGACAACAGAGAAGGGGTCATTATCCTCTTCATCTCTTGGGTGTTGTGCATCCATCGCCTCTTCCTCTTTGTCCTCCTTAATTTGTTCCACGGCTCCTGCACGTGCACTAACAGTTTGTCTGGTACCATGAGCCCCCTTGACCACTATAATCTACCCTCTCATGGCACCCGCCTGTGTGATGACAGTTCAGAACTTAAATATATTGTTATCCCTTACACATCCTCCTCTGCTTCCACCTCCCCACGCAGCCTATTCAAAGTGTGCTCAAGCATGTAGTTGACTGGAATAGTGATGCTGATGATGGCATAGTTGTCATGTGTGTGTCAGTTGCTGCAGACATCTACTCTGTTTCTGACACATCACACTTTGGTGATGTTGTCTGCGACATGCTAGTGTAGCGCATGCACAGCTTTCTTAGAGAAGTAATGGCAACTGGGCAACTGGTACTGGGGAACTTCGAGGGCCATCAACTTTCTGAAACCATCTGTATCCACCAGGCAGAAAGGCAGCATTTCCTTGGCTAACAGATGGGAGATGGTGGAATTCAAGCTCTTCTCTTTGGCATGTGGAGGAGGAAACATTATTTTAAGTGACCACAACTGCTGGACCAATGGCTGGCTGTTGTGTTGGGCAAGGGTGGAGTAGGGTGAACAGGACAAACTGCTGAACTATGGGTGAGATGCAGGCAGAGATGTTATGGTGGATTGAGAAAGGTGTTGTTCTCGGTGAAACAAAAACAGCAGCCATCACCACTTCCATAACAGCTGATGGGATCTCACTCACTCGGAATGTAGGGGACCTAGTCCGGAGACCTGTGTGAGAACACTTTGCACGGTGAAGGGGAAGGAAGGAGCAGCAGATGTGGTTGATGGGACAGCCGGTGGTTGGCGATGCCCACTAGCCAGCATTTTAGCGCAGTGAGAATCCCAGACTATGGCATGTTAATCACGCATGTGCCGGTTCATGCATGTAGTAGTCAAATTAATGCAATTTTTGCCTCTACTGAGTCTTTTTTTTACACATTTACAGATAATGTGAGTTGGGTCATCCTTTACATTCTCAATGAATAATAATAATAATAATAATTTTATTTATATAGCGCCAACATATTCCGCAGCGCTTTACAAATTATAGAGGGGACTTGTACAGACAATAAACATTACAGCATAACAGAAATACAGTTCAAAACAGATACCAGGAGGAGTGAGGGCCCTGCTCGCAAGCTTACAAACTATGGGGAAAAGGGGAGACACGAGAGGTGGATGGTAACAATTGCTTTAGTTATTCGGAACAGCTATAGTGTAAGGCTCAGGTGTTCATGTAAAGCTGCATGAACCAGTTACCTGCCTAAATATGTAGCAGTACAGACACAGAGGGCTAATACTGCATAAAGTGTATGAGAACATGATGCGAGGAACCTTTTTTTTTTTTTTTTTTTTTTTTTTATTATAAATAGGCCACACAGGGATCGTTAGGTTAATGCATTGAGGCGGTAGGCCAGTCTGAACAAATGAGTTTTTAGGGCACGCTTAAAACTGTGGGGATTGGGGATTAATCGTATTAACCTAGGTAGTGCATTCCAAAGAATCGGCGCAGCACGTGTAAAGTCTTGGAGACGGGAGTGGGAGGTTCTGATTATTGAGGATGCTAACCTGAGGTCATTAGCGGAGCGGAGGGCACGGGTAGGGTGGTAGACTGATACCAGGGAGGAGATGTAGGGTGGTGCTGAGCCATGGAGTGCTTTGTGGATGAGGGTAGTAGTTTTGTACTGGATTCTGGAGTGGATGGGTAGCCAGTGTAATGACTGGCACAGGGTAGAGGCATTGGTGTAACGGTTGGTGAGGAATATGATCCTGGCTGCAGCATTCAGGACAGATTGGAGCGGGGAGAGTTTTGCAAGAGGGAGACCGATTAGTAGAGAGTTACAATAGTCCAGACGAGAATGAATAAGTGAAACAGTCAGAGTTTTTGCAGAGTCGAAATTAAGAAAAGGGCGAATTCTAGAAATGTTTTTGAGATGCAGGTAAGAAGAGCGAGCCAGTGATCGGATGTAGGGGGTGAATGAAAGGTCAGAATCAAGGATGACCCCAAGGCAGCGGGCATGTTGCTTTGGAGTAATGGTGGAACCGCACACGGAGATGGCAATGTCAGGCAATGAAGGACACGGCTAGGCAACCCTTGTCTCCCCAGTGAACTGCAGACTTGCAGCTGGTGATGGCCAAAGCCAGAGTTGTGGCTGATGATCCAGTGTTGCATCAATCTATGTTTGTGCTGCAATCCACAATGTAACCTCCTCATCTTCCTCCTCCCCCACCTCCTCTGCTAAGCTACTCAGCTGCATGCCACTGGGTTCACATCAGGTGGGTTTTACAACCTCATCATCATCCTCTCTGTTCTCCCACTCCTCGCCCTGATAGTCACCCTCCTCCTATTCCTGCCCTGACACCACAGTACTGTTCACGTGTGCCTCTGGTATCTGAGTCTCATCAAGATCACCTCCATCCCTGGGGGTTAATGTCTGGTGACAAGAATCTGGATTCTGCCTGGACCCTACTTCGTCCAGATCCAAAATGAAAAAATGTTGGGCATCGGCATCAGATGCTTTCCTCCTCTGGATTCTGTGAATTTTTGGAGAAGACCTCTGATGCCCATAGAATAGAATGCATGAACAGCCCTGCAGAAAGGGCAACCTGTGGTTCCGCACAGTCAGTTTGGGCGTTTGGAAATGTATGATACGGGGGAAACAAGGGTGATTTGGCTGCCACCTCTGAGGATTGTACTGTGTGTGATGTTAAGGTGGATAAAGAGGAGGAGAGGCTACTTGATGCTTCGCCTGCCATCCACTGAGCACATGCTCTTTCTGACCTTCATCTACAAGCAGGGCCGTCATCAGGGGCCGCCATCAGCATTACTGCCCTTACTGCTTTATGGGGCCTGGTGAGCAGCAGTACAGAGGGGGTCCGCAGGTTTGGGGCCCCGCTCTTGTGCTTATGCTCACTGGGCCCCATTGTGCACTAAAGTGCTGTGCGCTTTGGCACTGGGGACCTAGGAGCTTTCTCAGAGCTGTGCATGGCCATCTAACCTTGACAGCTGCGCAACTCCCGCTCCATCTGTCTTCTTTGTACTTCTGGTCAGGTGACAGCGCATACGCGATGACATCGTATGCACGCCGACATGAACTGGACGCTAGAAGTAGAGATGCGCCTGCAGGGGTATGTCTGTGAGGCAAGTATAAAAATGCACATGATGAAGGAGTGAGGGGGACAGCACATGATGAAGTGGGGGATGGGGACTGCACATAATGAAGTGGGGGAGGGGGGCTGCACATGCTGATGTATGGGGGAGGGGGCTGCAAATGAATTGTGTCTGAGGGAGACTGCACATGATGAAGTAGGGGGAGGGGACTGCACTTGATGAAGTGTGTCTGGGGCAACTGGAAATGATGAAGTGGTAGGGAGGGGGCTGATCATGATGAAGTAGGGGTGTGAGGAGGACTGCACATGATGATGTGGGGGAGGGGACTGCACATGATGAAGTGGGGGGTGAGGGGGACTGCACATGATGAAGTGGGGGGAGGGGGACTGCACATGATGAAGTGGGGAATGGGAACTGCAAATGATGAAGGGTGGGGAGGGGATTGTGAATGATGAAGTGAGTGGGGGAGGGGGACTGCGAATGATGAAGTGTGTCTGGGGGGACTGCACATGATGAAGTAGGGGGGAGGAGGACTATACATGATAAAGTGGGGGGGAGGGGCACCGTTCATGTTGAAGTGTGTCTGAGGGGAAACTGCAAATGATGAAGTGGGGAGGGGGACTGTATGTGATTAAGTGTGTCTGAGGGGGGACTGCACATGATGAAGTGTGTCTGAGGGGGGACTGCAAATGAAGTGAGAGGGGATAGGAGACTGCAAATGATGAAGTAGGGGAGGGGATGGGGGACTGCAAGTGATAAAGAGGGGGTGAGGGGGACTACAAATGATTTGAGTGTGAGGGATGGGGGACAGCAATTGAATTGAAGGTGGGGTAGAGGGATCAAATGATGAATTGAAGGTGGGGGTGAGGAGAGCAAATGATGACATGGGGGAATAGGGACTGCACATGATGAAGTGTATTCAATATCAATCAAACCAAAAACAAAGAATTAAAGACACACTGTAGTGTCATTGTATTGTACAAAAAAGGACACTCTACCAAAACCTATAACCTATACTAGACATAGAGTAGTCCAAATATGTAAAAATAAATATCAATTTGTATTACAAAATTACAGGTAATATCTCACATATAATAAGAAAAGGTGATGGAAAAAGTGGTGCACAGTGTCAACAAATTCCCACTGCACAAATCCATACATAACGTATCAGGTATAGGGTAAGAGCCATAAAAACAATATACATAATCAATGATGGTATAATATATAAAGACACTACAGAACATACGGAGTCTAAGTCCCATTAATCCAAAATACAAATATAAATCTTTATTAGTAAAACCGTAAATTACATAACAGAATACATAAAGACATAAATAATAAATTGTAACAGACATATAATATTCGAACAAGGAACCAAAAAGTAGCACTGAAAACAGTCCCTGCTAGGCGGCAACCCCTTTAGATCCCTGTTAATTGTAAATACATAAAGTGCCAATAGTGCAGCAAATCAGGGTGAAAAACACCACATGAACCCATAAGACTAGTACTCAATCCATTAGCCTCCACTTTTGGGAACCTATGTGCCAGGTGCGGCAGTTGTCATATTGAATCAGGCTCAGTGTCTCTTACCCATGGGACAGGAGTATACGGGTCACCGCCGCGGCCCCAACGCGCGTTTCGCGTCGGCTTCGTCAGGGGGCAGGTAATTACAGGTAATATCTCACATATAATAAGAAAAGGTGATGGAAAAAGTGGTGCACAGTGTCAACAAATTCCCACTGCACAAATCCATACATAACGTATCAGGTATAGGGTAAGAGCCATAAAAACAATATACATAATCAATGATGGTATAATATATAGCAGTGCAGATAACGCATATTGATCCAATACCAATATTCAAGAAATCAAATATATCTTGGTACCGTGTTAGCCAGTAGATAGAAAAATATTTAGAATTTTTTGAGGAGTCTCAATTCTAAATATTTTTCAAGAAATCAAAGTCGTTTATGCAACAGACTGGGAAGTATCCACATCATCATAAAGTTATATTGTCACATGTTATAAGTAAAAAAAAGGACAGCAAACCCAGAAATATCCACATCATGGAATCAGATCATGGTAGGGATAGTTAACCAAATAACCTTATTTGGTTAACTATCCCTACCATGATCTGAGGGAGGACTGCACATGATGAAGTGGGGGAAGGGGAACTGCACATGGTGAAGTGTGTCTGAGGGGGACTGCAAATGAAGGGAGAGGGGGATAGGAGATTGCAAATGATGAAGTTGTGGAGGGGACGGGGGGACTGCAAATGATGAAGTGGGGGTGAGGGAGACAGCAAATGATGAATTGAGTTTGAGGGATGGTGACAGCAATTAATGAATTGAAGTTGGGGGTGGGGAGAGCAAATGATGACAGGCAGAAAAAGCAAATAATGATGAATTTTGAGCGTGGGGAAGTAAATGATATATTGAATGTGGGGGAGAGCAGTTAATAATGAATTAGAGGGTGGGAGAGAAAGACATTGAATTGGGGTGGAAAGGGCATGTAAATATAATGAATCATGGTTAGGGATATAGTGGGAGGTACATAGTGAGGGTGGTGTTGAGGATGCAGTGACTGGTAATGAATTAGGAGAAAGAGTACAGGTGCTAACTAATTTATGTATTAGGTGGGAAAAGAGGTTATGTATAGCTAGTAGGGGCACAGTGGTGGATTAAAATTTATATTTGGAATGGTGTGTTGCATAATAACCAATTATATATTAAGGGTGGGTGCGCATCTGTATTCAGATGTGTAGTGTAGAAGAAAGGCAAAAAGTGCGGAATGTGCTCTGGAAGCGGTGCTCTAGGTAACTATGTGTTATTTTATGCAGAGATGAGTCCTGGCTGGAAGAAATGATGGTGGTCTGCGCTGCATAAAAAAGAAAAGCAAAGATTAGGACTTCAACTAGAGACGTCACTGGTGAGTCAGTGTGTTACCTTTACACTGACACTATATACTGTATACAATGCACAGAGGTCCTGTGTATAATCTCACTGGTGATCCCTGTATTACCTATACACTATATACAGAGCTACTGTGTATAATGTCACTTAGTATTGTGTTTTACTTTTATTAATGATCAATATTGTAGTATTCAGTTACTAAGTGGTGGTACTATGTGAACCTCTCATGATGTAGCAGGTTTTTGTTCCTTGTATGTGGTATTATTTGGGTATCATTTGGTCACTATGTGATGCTAATGTATGATCTGGTCATGATGTGGCTGTATTCCTCCCTTGTATGTGGTAGTATTTGATCACTATGTTGTGGTAATATGTGGTTTCATCTTGGTGTGGCAGTATTTGTCCCTTGTATGTGGTATTATTCGGTAACTATGTGGTTGTAATATTTGGTTTTGTCATATTCTGACAGTATTCTTTCCTTGTTTGTGGTATTATTCGGTAACTATGTGATGGTAATATATGGTCTGGTCATGGTGTGACAGTATTTCTTCCCTGTGTGTTGTATTAATGGTCATTTTAAAAAAAATGCATGTGACTCACTCCCTTAAAGAAAAATACATAAAAATATACCAAAAAAGAGTATTGGATATTTTAGGAAATATTTAATAGGTTAGATTAGAGTAGGGTCCAGCCAAAAGAGTCTTCCTTGTCGTGGTGGTGGCTTAAAAATTCTTTTGGCCAGATCAAAAGCTGCTGGTTATGAACGTGATATGGTGTTTGATGGGAACTGTTAATAACTGATTGGTGAGGATGTGGTGGAGAAGTTGCGTTTTTCCAAGAGTGAATGGTGGGACTGTGGAAGGTTTGAAGTGAGGAGGCGGTGCTGGGGTGTAGCCTGGGTGGAGTCTCAAGAGGCCCAGAAAATTTTGCCAGTATGGGCCTAGATATTCCTAGTCGCAGCCCTGTCTACAAGGCTTACCGCTGTGCGGCTGCCAAAGAAATGGAGTCGAGTCGCCCCTTCCAGTAACAGATGTTGTCAGTGGTCTTTGGATAGGACAAGACTGTTTTTTCAGTTGACCTTTCATTAACACCTAACCCACATATGCGTCAAACAACAAGCCTATTCCCCCTTCCACCACGACCTCACTTTTTCCCCACTCATGTTGTATGTACCCTTCCCCTCTGTTAAGCTGCGTTTCACAAATTTAAGCCCACAACTGTCAGTCACCTGTCACTAAATGAATAATTAAAATTTAATTTCTTAGATAGTGTGCCTGAACAACATTCTTAGACCTAACTATTTTTAAGAGCGAATTGAACATCCTGATACCTCACTGCAACACAGTTTTAGCACAAACGATTTGGATTGTGGCCTATATTAGGCCTAACGATTTTTAAGAATATCCTGATTCTTCACTGCAACATAGTTTTAGCACAATCTAGTTAGATGCTGGCCCCTGCACAGGATTCAAGCAGCAGAGCATATGAAAGCTGGAAGACCCCAGAGCTAAACACCAAGAGGTAAGGCCATCTCTCTGCATCTCAAACCCTTTAGCATTGAACTCTATAGAATCAAAACCTATAGAATCTCCCCAGAAAACAAGCACAATATAAAATAAGCAACATGGAAAGAAATAATATTTTGGATAATGAAAATCCCAGCACTATAGCTAAGCCCCCTATAGAGGTCAGTGCCTCAGCCCCAGCAGATGGCAGGGTCTCAGGCGTCAAGGAGATAACATATCCCAGAGATCACAGGAGCTTGAGAGAAAAAAAGGCCATAAAACATTCCATCTTTGCAGACTTTACTAAGAAAGAGAATAGAAAGACAAATTATCTCTTCTATAGTGAGCAGCCTGAGGCATGGCACACAGCCTTGTGCAAATACTATAAAAACATTCTAAAAAATGGCATCAACAGGGGCTGACAAATCAGAGTAAAAGACCCACAAAACAAGGATATCTCACTCACCATCAATCTATACCACTCTGGCATAATAGTCATACAGGGCAATGAGGACAACCTCGAGGCATTTGAGGAAATCTTCCCTCATATCAAACTCAAGGCTCAAAAATATAAAATAGTAAAGCCAGCACGTAGAAAGAGTGATGGGCCCACACGTACAAAAAAGACCACCAGGGACCCCCCTGCAGCCCAAAGCCCTAATAATGCACTCCCCTCATTGGACACCCTCAGAGAATGCCTGTCCCAGCTGGAGAGGGACTTCACACTGCTTAAGGAACAGATCCAAAGACAGACAAATGACCCAACAGATGCAGAGATAACCAGACTGAGGTGTGTACTGGACTCAGCGGTGCAGGAAATCAAACATGAACTATATGAACTACGGCAAGAAAATGCTAAATTAAAAGGAGAAATAGAAAACCTAAAGAGCCAGACACCACCCCTAACACAGGAGGGGGACCCAGGGAAGGAGACAGGTGAAGACACAATGAGAGCTAACAGCCAAACCACCACTAACTTAAATAACTGCCTATATATTGAGGGCAAAAGAGAAAATAACCAAGAACCACAGGATGGGCCAGACCCAAGCACCAAACAAACCCCAAGTCTAGAACAAAAGCAGACCACAACAACAGGACAGAGCAACAAGAAGAACGTAAACAGAATCTCCCATAGGAGCAGCCAACCAACATGTCCGGATATAGTCCTGATTATAGACTCCAACGGAAAATACCTCAATACAAGGCGACTCTTCCCAGGAAAAAGGGTCTCCAAAATCCGCTGCTGAACTATAGAACAAGCAAAGGCCGTAATTGACAATCCATATTTCACCAACCCAAACCACATCGTCATACATACTGGCACCAACAATCTCCAGGACCAACACCAGCAGGTAGCAGGACAATTGTGTCAGCTGGCAGAGACCACACAACAGAAGTTCCCCAGCAGCAAGATCATCCTGTCATCTCTGCTGCCAAGAAAAGATTCCTTCCAATACATCACCCAAGACGTCAACAGAGAACTAATAGCCAAGATCAATACGATGCTAGACATCACCCTGGCACAACATCCCATCATAAATCTCCACCACCTGTATGATGACAAACATCTTAACAACCAAGGAGTCAGCCTTCTTGCCAAAGAACTTAAAGACATTGTACTCAACAGAGTCCCTGGACCAAGAACCCATACAAACCGAAAACCTATAGGAAGAGCACCAACTAACAGACCTAAAATGGAATATGCTCAACGAACTGAAAACTGCAACCTGTATGGAAAACCAGTCTATGAGAGACACAAACCATGGAAGACACCACCCTCCCCACACAGAGTGAAACAGAGCAGTGAGCTGGCAGAAATAAAGACCATGATCAGCTCCATATGCAAGAAACTCACGCGACTGGACCAATTGCCTACAACAAGTTCACCAGTCAGCAACCCAAGATGTCCTATGCAGGACAGCCCATTACAAGGTATACAGCTACACAATGTCAACTCTAATCATTAGTAGCTGGAACATCCAGGGCCTGAACATCTCAGCCTTTGGATACAGGACAAATGGCCCAGACTTTAACCAAAGACTGAAAGACATTGATATACAGATCCTCCTTGAAACATGGACTAAGGCCAATAATGAATCCTATGTCCCCATCGGATACAGGGAATTCTCTGTCTCCGCCCTGAAAAACAAAAACATCAAACAGGGCCGGAGCTCAGGAGGAATATTAGTATGGTACAAAGAAGAGCTCCATGAACATATCAGAGCAGTGAAGAGAGGAGACAGCCATATCTGGATAAGAATAAGCCGCTCCATCCTCACATCCGTGGCCGACATCTACCTCTGTGCAGTGTACGTAGCTCCTCCAGAGTCTCCATACTTCAACCCAGACAGCTTTGAGACCCTAAAGACTGAAGCTGCCCATTTCCAGACTCTTGGGAACGTTCTCATCTACGGAGACCTCAACGCAAGAACGGGAAGAGAAAGAGACTACCTGACCACTGATGGAAACATCTATATACTTGGAGCAGATACCGACTGTGACAACCCAGTGCACACCGACAGGAACAGCTATGATTGCACAGTTAATAAAAGTGGCAGAACGCTGTTGAACCTATGCCGAAGCCTTGGACTTCGTATCCTCAATGGCCGCACCAAGGGAGACTCACTGGGAAGACATACCCTAAACTCCCATGTGGGCAGCAGTGTGATAGACTATGCCATCACAGATATGGACCCTACAAATATTGGCGCCCTTATAGTCACCCCACAAACACATCTGTCAGACCATAACCAACTGCTCCTATACATCAAATCCACAAAGAAATCACCCTCACAAACCCCGCAAAAGACAGGCCTCTTTAGCCTGCCACCATCCTTCAAATGGTCCAAGATGTCGGCCCCAAAATACAAAGATGCCATCAACAGACCAGAGATCAAGGAGAAGCTCCAATGTTTCCATAATAACGTGTATGAACTCAACCCAGAAGGAGTACACCTAGCGGTAAGAGACCTTAACGACATTCTATATGCCATGGCAGAAATGTCTGACCTGAAAAGAATCATCAACAAGAGACCGAGTAAACAAAATCCCAACAACTGGTTTGACAAAGAATGCAAGACCATACGGAAGGCCCTAAGAATGGCCTCAAATAAAAAACACAGAGACCCCAATAACCCCACTCTGAGAGAAGCCTACCACACCGTACAACGAAATTACAAAGCCATCCTCAGAAAGAAAAAGCAAAACGACATCTCTACCAAACTCCTCCAACTCCAAGATGCCCTTAAAGACAACAAATTTTGGGAACTGTGGAATCACCTTGGATCCAACCAGAAAAGCAACAGCCTCCACATCCAGAGCGGCAACATCTGGCTCCAGTACTTCAAGGACCTCTACAATGACATCCCAAGTGAAGACCTGAACCTGGCACAAAAAGAGCTTGTGAAAAAACTGAAAGATATGGAGGAAAAGTTCAAAGATTTCCAAAATCCTCTGGATACACCAATCACACTGACAGAAATAACAGAAAGGATCACACAGATAAAAGGTAAAAAAGCCAGTGGTCCAGATGGGATCCTCCCAGAAATGCTGAAATACAGCCCTCCAGACATCCAGGCTGCGATAACAAAACTATTTACTATTGTACTGCAGGCCGGCTGCTTCCCCAAAAACTGGAACCAAGGCCTCATAACCCCTATACACAAAAATGGGGACAAGTACGACCCAGCAAACTACCGAGGGATATGTGTCAGCAGCAACCTGGGTAAACTCTTCAACTGCATCCTGAACAAGAGGATCCTCACCTTCCTCACCGATCACAACGTCCTCAGCAAGAGCCAAGCAGGGTTCATGCCAAACCACCGCACCACTGACCACATCTACACTCTGCACAGCCTCATCAAGAGCCACGTCCACAATACAAAGAACGGGAAGATATACGCTTGTTTTGTGGACTTCAAGAAGGCCTTCGACTCAGTGTGGCACCCAGGACTATTCCTAAAATTGCTGGGGAGCGGAATAGGAGGCAAAACATATGATGTCATCCGAAGCTCCTACACAGAGAACAGTTGCAGTGTGAAGGTCAACAGAAGGAGGACAGCCTATTTCCAACAAAGTCGAGGAGTGAGACAGGGCTGCAGCCTCAGTCCAACGCTCTTTAACATCTACATCAATGAGCTGGCAGTGGCCCTAGAGTCCTCCTCAGCACCAGGACTCACCCTCCATGACACCCAGGTGAAATTTCTGCTGTATGCAGATGACCTCGTGCTGTTATCACCAACTGAGAAAGGCCTCCAAGATCATCTGAAAATCCTAGAGACCTTCAGCAGCACATGGGCACTGCCAATCAACGAGAAAAAAACTAATATCATGGTGTTCCAGAAAAGAAAGCAGAAACCCACTGGCAATCCTACCTTTATGATAGACAACCGTCCACTTACTGAAACCAACAGGTACACCTACCTGGGCCTAGAACTCAGTCAGTCAGGGAGCTTCAAGCAAGCCATAGAGTCACTAAAAGACAAGGCATCCAAAGCCTTCTATGCCATCAGAAGGCGTCTGTACCACCTCAAGGCACCAGTAACCGTATGGCTAAAAATTTTTGACTCCATCATTGTCCCAATTCTTCTATACGGTAGTGAGGTCTGGGGCCCAGTCTCATACCCAAACTGGTCAAAGTGGGACGCTGGGCCGACAGAAATATTCCACCTAGAGTTCTGCAAGCATCTTCTCCAAGTCCATCGGAGCACATCAAATAGCGCCTGCCGAGCAGAGCTGGGCAGATTCCCACTACACATTGCAATAAAGAAGAAGGCGCTGTCATTCAAGGCTCATCTACAAAGTAGCAGTCCCAGCTCCTACCATCACAAAGCCTTCCTACACCAGGAAGCCTCAGGAAGCCTCCCAAGGAAAAGTACCCAAAGCCAGTCTGACCAAGCCATCAACCTCCATGGCCTGACAAAAGGTGAAATCCAGAAAATGGTACACAAAGTCAAAGAGGAATATCTCAGCATCTGGAGGAACGACATAAACAAATCCCAGAAACTGACAATATACCGAAATCTACAGAGGGAGTACAAACTGGCCCCATATCTAGAGAAACTAGAAAACCCCAAAGATCGACAGATCCTGAGCCGGTACAGACTGAGCGCCCACAGCCTACTCATCGAATCCGGGCGGCACCGACAGAACTACAAGCCTCGAGAGAACAGACTCTGCCAGCAGTGCCCCCAGGAGGCCGTGGAGGATGAGGCCCACTTCCTGCTGAGGTGCCCCAAATACTCCGCAGTGAGGGACACTCACTTCAAGAGGCTGTCTGATCTCCTCCCAGATTTCACCTCCAAGGAGGAGGAAAAGAAACTGCCGATAATACTGGGGGAAGAGGAAAGTGCAGTGGCCGTAGCAGCGGAATATGTCAGTGCCTGCCACAGACTAAGAGGAGCCTGATATGTCATGGACTCCCGTACCCCAACACTGGACATATCCCTATCCCCCGACTAAAGAGCCCGATATGTCATGGACTCCTATACCCCACCCTGGAAACATCCCCTATCCTCTAAAAGGAATTTGATATTCCCTGGACCTCTATATGCCCCCCCTCCCCCACCCCCGTATTTTTACCATATGCTTTGGCAATGCTAACATGTACTTAGTCCTGCCAATAAAGCTCATTTGAATTTGAATTTGAATTTGAATTTGCTGGAAGATCGATTTCCCTACAGGACTGGATCCTATCTATCTAACTAAATGACAAGTTCACTTGCAGCAGGAGCAACCTCCCTATACTATTACACTGAGAAAAAGGTGCCAGTAAAACAAGATGTACACTTTTTATATCGACAGGAACATGTGACTTTGTCAGCCAATCACAGAAGACCTTGTGTCATGACGTTGTGGATGTTTTCTGCATCTTCATTGGCTGACGTAATGTACACACATTAAGTTATTACAAAAAATAAAAAAAGTACACTCTGCCGCTCCTCTGACCTATCCCCCTGCTCATCATAGAGCACCACTATCCTAGACAAAGTAAAAATTAACACGTTAGTGGAAACGCGATAATTTACCGATCTGTCACCGAATTTTGCTAACCTTGAGAAAATATGCTTTGGAAACCGAATCCGAATGTGCTATGTTCGTGCCGAATTTGAGATTGGCGAACGTTTTCTGAACAAGTTCACTTATCTCTACTCCCGATCCCAACATATCATACTCTCACCTACCATGCCTTCTAAAGGAACCTGAAGAACCACCTCTTCCGACAAGCCTACAACCTACAGTAACCATCGGTCCACCATACCGCTGCACAAGCAGCTCTACCCTCACCTGTTGAATCCCAACCCAGTCCTTGTAAACTGTGAGCCCTCATGGGCAGGGTTTTCTCTCCTCCAGTACCAGTCAGTGACTTGTATTGTTTAAGATTATTGAACTTGTTTTAATTATGTATATCCATTTTCACATATAAAGCGTGATGGAATAAATGGAGCTATAACAATAAATAATAATAATAATGATAATACCGCTGCGTGACTGACAAAAAAAGAAATTTGAGTAACCCGTTCAGTAAGGTTAAGTTCACATTAACGTTTGGCGGCTTTGCAGAGGGCTGCGTACTTCCTCTGTTAAGCCCCGCCTATCTTTAACATTGGGTATGCAGTACAGGCAGATGTATGCGGATGCGTTGTTTTGCCGTACTCGCCGTCTGCACATAATGCAACTTATTGCGGTCCTGTGCGGTCGGCGAGTGTGTCAAAACAACGTATCCACATACATCCGCATGTCCTGCATACCCAATGTTAAACATAGGTATGCAGGACGCATGCAAAAGTATGCGAAAGTAGGCAGAGCTTAACTGAGTAAATACGCAGCCCTCTGCAAAGCCCCCGAACGCTAATGTGAACTTAGTTTAAACCGTAGTTGTCAAAAAGTTGCTGAAATATACTATTTTTAATCTGGAGAAATTAATGCCACTTTAGTGGTATGTGGCAATAAATTTGGGAAATGTGTCTACTCCAAATTGGGTCTCCTTCATGTGTGTTGTCTGTAGCAGTAGGGCTCCCACACCAGCAAGCCTGCACTTTCAGTCAAATACCAGTATTACTATTGTAGTAGTTCACTCACGTGGTGGCAAGGAAAGGTAGGAAAAATAGGGACACCGTCTCTTTAAAATTCTTGTTGGGTTATTGTCAGGCAGTATAAACCAACCCTCAGCCTTTCTGGCTAAGGCCAGTCTCACATATCCAGATAATTCCGGTACCGGAAAAATCGGTACCAGAATTATCCGTGTCCGTGTGCCCGTGCGTTTATGTGGCACATCAGTGTGGCACACGTGCGGCATCCGTGTGCCACCCATGTGCCGACTGATGACCACACGGAGCGTGCAGGAGACAGCACTAGAGATAAGCGCTGTCCCCTGCATCTGGTGCTGAAGCCGCCATTCATATCGTCTCTCCAGCAGCGTTCGCAGGAGAGAAGATATGAAGAATCCTTTTTTTTGTCCCCACCCCCCTCCCACCCCCTGTGCGCCCGACCGCTGTTAATAAAATACTCACCCGGCTCCCTCGTAGCGTCCTCTCTGTGCCGCACCTTCTCCTGTATGAGCGGTCACGTGGTGCCGTCCATTACAGTGATGAATATGCGGCTCCACCCCTATGGGAGGTGGAGCCGCATATTCATGACTGTAATCGGCGGCACCACGTGACCGCACATACAGGAGAAGCTGCGGCCAGGACAGGAAGCTGCGAGGGAGCCGGGTGAGTATTTTATTAACAGCGGGTGGGCACACAGGGGGTGGGAGGGGGGTGGGGACAGGGATCTTTATTTTAAACACGAGAAAAAAGAGGATTCTTTATATCTTCTCTCCAGCGAACGCTGTACTGTAGCGCTGTCTCCTGCACGGCACACGGACTGCACATGGACAGTGTCCGTGTGCGGTACGTGTTTTACACGGACCCATTGACTTTAATGGGTCAGTGTAATCCGTGCGCTCCCATGAACACTGACATGTCTCCGTGTTTTGCACACGGACACACGGTCCGTGAAAACATGCTGACATGTGCAGAGACACATTGATTTCAATGTGTCTACGTGAGTCAGTGTCTCCGGTACGTGAGGAAACTGTCACCTCACGTACCGGAGCCACTGACATGTGAAACCAGCCTAAAACAGGAACAAAAACAACAACAGGTAAACAAAAATGCTGCAACACAGTCCAAATGTTGCTAGCGGCACTCCACTCTGGAGCAGCACAGGTTCAGTCTGTTCTCGAGGAGCCACAAAGCTTCTGGAGACTCCTCTCTCCTGGTTAGCTGAACACAGACTGCCTGTAGAGCTCGGTTATTTAAACCCAAGCCTGTGATATTCCCATCATGTCATTGATCACATGATTATGACCTCATGCAGGTCCTGGCAGGTCTGCCAGGGGAGATAAAGTGGACCTTCTCCCACCCGCTCTATGAAGGTCCACATAAAACCAGCCTTTTTATTCAACTTAACCCTAGCAACATGTAGCGTGCTGGAGAAAAATGTTCTGGTTTCATATCACTGACGCCGTTAAGCACAGTGACACATGTCTCCCTTCTACCACCCTGCCGGTGACTCTGTCACATATCCCCCCCTTCTTCCCAAAGCTGGGGGTTTGGCCACCTTCACTCACTAGGCAGGGGATTCTGGACAGGGCATCTGCATTCCTGTACAACTTTCCTGACCTATCTTCTACGTGGAAAGTGAACTCTTGGAGGCCCAAGAACCATCTCATCACCCGAGCATTCTTACCCTTCTTTTCCCTCAATCAACTCAGAGGGGCATGGTCAGACACCAGCTTAAACCTTTGGCCAAGCAGGTAGCACCTCAGGGTATCCACAGCTCATTTTATGGTCAAGCACTCCTTTTTGAAGATGGCATAGTTTCTTTCACATGAAGAGAGCTTCCTGCTCAAATACATGATGGGATGCTCTTCCCAATTCACATTGTGAGACAGCACAGCTCAAAAGCCGACTTCTGATGTATCTATCTGGACAATGAACTCCTTGTTGAAGTCTGGTACGACCAGAACTGGATGCTTACATAGAGCCTGCTTCAGATCCTGGAATGCCATCTCAGTCTTTTCAGATCATTTAACTAACGTCAACCTTGTGCCTTGAAGGAGGTCCATCAGTCGCATGGCAATCATGCGAACCTTGGGAAAAACCTCCAGTAGTAACCCACAATTCCAAGAAACACTCTCACTTGTTTCTTGGATAATGGTTGTGGCCATTTCTGGATCGCCTCTATCTTGTTTATCTGGGTCTTAATCTCTCCCCTCCAGATGACATAGCCTAGGTATTTAGCCTCTTACTTTCCTAAGGCACATTTCTTTGGATTGATGGTCAACGCATCTAGAACAGCCTGTCATCCAGGTAGGCGGTGGCACACTTCTTATGCGGAACCAGCACTCGATCCATAGTCCTCTGGAAGGTTGCTGTGGCCCCCTGTAGACCAAAAGGCTTCCTAGTGTTATGGAAACACCCATCAGGCATCGAAAAAGCAGTCTTTTCCTTAGCACTCTGGGACATGTGGATCTGCCAATAGCCCTTCATCAGGTCGAGGGTGGTAATGTACCTTGCGGTCCCCAGTCTCTCAATGAGTTTATCCAGCCAGGGCATCAGATATGCATCCGATTTGGAGACATCGTTTAGTTTGCAGTAATCGTTGCAGAACCTCCACTCCATGTCGAATTTTGCACAAGGACTATGGGACTCGACCATTCGCTTTTCGACTCTGCGATCACCCCAAGGACCAAACATTCTCTTCACCTCATTGGCTATTACCTCACAACGTGCTTCGGGAATATGATCTGGCCTGAGATTCACCCTTAAATGTGGCTCCGTCAACACATCATGCTCTGTGACCTGTGCACGCCCAGGCAACTCGGAAAACAGGTCATGGTTCTGCTGCAACAGTTCCCAACACTGTTGTCTCTAGACTGGTGTGAGAGTCTCTGCAATTGTGACATCATCCACTGTGGCTTGGTGACTGGCACTCAAGCAAGCGGTTTCCAGCAATTCCCGTTCTCGCCAAGGATTGAGCAAGTTCACATGGTGTATTTGGTGCGGCTTTCATCGGCCTGGCTGGTGTACCTTGTAACTAACTTCACTACCTTGCATGGGCCTTGCCACTTGGCTAGGAACTTGCTCTCTATCGTGGAGATATCACTAACACGTGGTCGCTGGGTTGGAACTGCCTCATTCTTGCTGACCGGTTGTACACCCCTGCCTGGGCTTCCTGCACCTGCAGAAGATGCTCCTTCATGATTGGCATCACCTTCGCCATCCTCTACTGATACTAGGCAACATGCTCTATGACGCTTCGGTACGGCGTGACCACAGCTTCCCAGGTTTCCTTGGCAATGTCCAGGAGCGCTCTTGGATGTCGGCCATACAGGAGCTTGAACGGTGAGAAGCCAGTAGAGGCTTGTGGCACTTCTCTGAACAGAAGCAAATAGTCTCAATCCCGGCCATCCTTCTTAGCGACCTTCTTGAGCATTGCCTTCCAGGTCTTATTGAAGCACTCTACTAGGCCGTCTGTCTGCAGATGGTATACTGAGGTTCGCAGCAATCTTAAGGACCTTACATAATTCCCTCATCATCTTGCTCATGAACGGAGTTCCTTGGTCAGTCAAAATCTCCTTCAGTAGACCCGTCCGTGCAAATATATGAACAAGTTCCCTTGCTATACATTTGGCCGAGGCGTTTCTGAGGGGGACGGCTTCCAGGTACCGGGCTCCATGACCACTAAGATGTATTGGTGTCATCGTGCAAATTTAACTAGAGGCCCCACTAGATCCATGGCAATCCTCTCAAATGGGACCTCTATCACCGGTAACGGAACTGGGGAACTTTGGAAATGAGTAGAGGGAGCAGTTATCTGGCAGGTGGGGCAGGATCTACAATAGTTTAAGGTCTCCCGGTAACAACCCGGCCAATAAAATGTCTGCATTATTCATTGCTGTGTTTTCTCTACCCCCTGATGTCCCCCCAAAACATGTGAATGGGCCATGTCTAACATCCTCCGCCGGTAGGGACTTGGAACCAAAAGCTGCTCCACTATCTCCCCTCCCCTCAGTGGGGTAACCTGATATAGCAAATCGCCATTCACAGCGAAATGTGGTAACCTGGAGTCAGCCCCCGCATTTTGAGCAGAGCCAAAACTTTCCCCAGAAACCCCCAGGTCAGGAACCTCAGTCTCACTGACCTCCTCCTCATCTTCATCACCTGCTATGACACATAAGGGGAAATCCTCCACCTCGGGCTGTGACGAGGATTGATCAGGGTTGGGTGGCCTCTGTCGGAGTCATTTATCATCGCAGCGTTCCCCCACAAGTCCCAAAACAGGCTGAAGTCCCTGCCCATTATCATGGGATGTAGCAAGTCTTTCATCTCCCTGACATCATGGAACTCAGTGCCACAGTTAGATTTTAATATACAGACACTGGATACAGCGGACGCCCACGTGCTTCCCTTGAACAGCTGGTGGGAAAGTGTAGACCTTATCAGGGTCACCCAACTCCTGGAGTCCAATAGTCCTGATACCAGCGCCCCGTTTATGGTCACAGGACATGATTGAGGTCCATCCCCGGGCTGATGGTCTACACTGCAAGCAGGGTGTGAGGGACAGGCAGGGCTGTAGTCGAGGCCACCAACATCTGCAACAGCATGCCCTGGCCTCCCATCACATAAACACGCTGCCCATCACACAGCATACATGCAGAGCCTTCTTCTGCTCCTTCAGGGACCTCAGCATGTTTCAAGAGGTCCTCTGGATCCACTTTGGATCCTGGTGCTGATGTTCCGGCTCCCAATGATGGCGTTGGTTCCGGCAGCAGCTGGCACTGCTCCTCTGCACGACCAGGGAAACTGTGAGTCAAGGACTAGTCGGTGATTCCCCTCTGTCAGTCATTCGGGTTGGGCCCTCTCTTCTTCTTGAATCCATTTGATATGTCCCAGGCCGCTGCAGCTGCCCACGGAGTATTCTTCTGGGCCCCACCCGTTCCAGGGTGGGGTTTCTTCTAACAGCTCCACCAATTTCACAACATTTGGTAGAAGAGGGCGGGGTCCTTCCCTTTTCTTCCGCACAAATCATGGGCGGACCGGGGAATGCTGCCAGTCAGATTTTGGTGCCAATTCTGTGCTGTCACGCCCACGAAGGAGGGAATCACATTGGTTGTCTTCTTCTTTGGCGCCAAACTCTGCCATCTTCATGGCTGCCATTTTGGTCACAGTCAGGATGTTTTCCATTTCCTGGGCATCCGTTCCTCCTTAGTCACAATCTTCAGACATATCCATAGCATCTGTCAGTGTTAGAACTTCACTATTATTTTCTTCCGCAACTTCATCCACATCAGCATGAGTCACTTGCAACATGTCACACTTTTCTTTCTTTGCAATTTCCCCGCATAGCACGGCGTCGGTATCCTGCAGACTACGCCAAGTGTGAGGGATGTGAAGGGCTGTAGTCATGGCCACCAACATCTGCAACAGCGTGCCCTGGCCTCCCATCACATAACCACTCTGCCCATCACACAGTATACCTGCAGCGCCTTCTTCTGCTCCTTCAGGGACCTCAGCACATTTCAGTAGATCCTATGGATCCATTTTGGAATAAACAGAGTCACAGACCATTCCAACTTTAACAAGAACTTCTTCACTAGAGCTTATGCACAGCATGAACATATTCTTCACAGTATCATCATCATTATGATATACAGCAGTAAACTCCTCTTCTGTCCCTTTCCTTCTCTTTCTTCCACTAAGCTCGCTTCCGGGACGGACCGTACCATTCGATCACTCAGTGTCCTCTCTGTCCACTTTGCTTGCCTTATGTGGGGGTTCCCTCACTAACTGCTTCACCTCAACTCCGATGGCATCAGCCCACGCAATCATCTGTCACATGATGAGTACCTGCCCCTACTGCTTAGCCTTCTTCTACCAGCTACTGCAGACCCACTTAACTGCACTGCTGCTATTTGTCCCTTCTGAGACAATCCAAGTCCCGAATATCTGCTGGGTTCTGTGCCTTGTTAACATTGCATGGCACGGTGTTTCCCAGGGCTAGCAAGATCTGCTGAGCTAATGGGTGCCCTCACCGCAACTGAGAGCTATCAGGAAGTTCCTCCTGTCTTATCCACTGTACCCCTCCTATGTTTACCCACTTCTGTACTATTTACATTCTTATGTTCTCTGTGCCCCCATCTTGTGGCTGAACTGGGCATTGCACTTTCCCTATAGTAAACAATATACACTGCACAGCAGAGATAATATACTTTAAATAAATACATTTATTAACAATTATATATATTTAAAGGGATAGAGGCATATATCAATCTTTGTAACCCCTTACACAGCAAAGTACTGTTCATGTACTACTGTTCATGTAGGAGTGCACCACCACAGTATGGGTGTCAGGTCCGAGCATTCCTACATAAACAGCTTCCTGGAATGTGTATTGGTCATCGTGGGCCAGTTGAATGGCCACAAAGGTCTCCCAATCTGACCCCCTTAGACTTTTATCTTTGGGGTCACCTGAAGGCAATTGTCTATGCTGTGAAGATACGAGATGTGCAGCATCTGAAACAATGGATACTGGAAGCCTGTGCTAGCACTTCTTCTGTGGTGCTGCTATCAGTGTGTCAAGAGTGGGAGAAGAGGGTTGTATTGACAATCCAACACAATGGGCAGCACTTTGAACACATTTTATAAGTGGTCATAAACTTGTAAATAACTCATGAAAGAATAAACTTGTGTTAAAATCAAGCACACCATTGTTTTTCTTATGAAATTCTCAATAAGTTTGATGTGTCACATGTCACATTGTAAAAAATAAGGTTGGATACAAAATGGCCGACTTCAAAATGGCAGCCATGGTCCCCACCCATCTTGAAAAGTTTTCCCTCTCCCATATACTAATGTACTACAAACAGGAAGTTGATATTACCAACCATTCCCATTTTATTTAGGTGTATCCATATAAATGACCTACCCTTTATTTGGGCACAACATATTTAGATCAAGCTCAGTCTTAAAACCGGTAAGAAAATAAAGTGTAGTTATCAGAAAACAACTGGCAATTCAAAGTCTATATGATTTCCAGACATTCCCCGATGCCTTCAGTCAAGGAAAATAATGGCCAACCAATTTGAGTATAATCTGACTGATTTGTTTTTTCTGGAGTTAAGCTGTTCAAGAGGTGTTTGGCTGCTGCTTGACTCCCCAAACAATTTCAGCCAAATCATTTGTATGTTTGTGAGTAGGTCTAAGATGATATTTGTTGTCAAAGTTATGTAATGTTTATTACAACCTTACAGCGCAAGTTACCAATGACAACTCTTTGTCTCCCTGTTTCTAAAACTTAACACAGTATTGCTTGCTGATGCTCAATGTTAAATGTGCCTGCACAGCTATAACTTGCCACTACCATACATGAAGGATAATGCTTACTACATAGATTACTGTTGGTATCAGTTGCGCAAAGAAAAGAACCAGGGTTTTAGAGGGTAAGACCAAACATAGAGCTGACTGCATAGAGCCCTAACTCCACCCACCCCACCGCATTGATGAACTGTCACCTGATTTTGGTTTACAATTGTCTCATGGGCAGCCACAATGTGTGGTTGCACCCTAAGTGTCGACAGGCAGAAAAATTGGTGAAATCATGGAGTCATTGTCTGTACTCTTTGCACAGTGTTACTGGCAGCCTTTTCCTCTTGTAATAATATCATAATTATTAATTAAATGTTCAAAAAGCATCATTGTCATTCAATATTTCCAGCTTATAAACATATGTTTTGATCATAGTGATGTAAAAGAGTTGAGCAGCTGATAACATCACTTTTGAAGATTTCATTTTAATATAACGCATTACTTGCATTAATATAATTGCATGTGTCACGGAACTGTGGCTAGGGGCTCCTTCCCTATCTCTAAAGCTAGGGGTGCCCTAGCTATTCCTGCGCCATGGATTACTTCTGATGGTGAAGACACTGGGGCCACAACCCTTAATTAGCTCTTAAATCTGCCCGTATCTGACTCCTCCTCCCAGTGTGGAGTTGTAGTGTATAAGAATACAAAAACCAGACTAACAAGGAAGACTTACAGGGATAAATAAAAATAACAATCATGCAAAAATGTACTCACAAAAAACAGAGTGGAAGACTGGAAAGTAAAGGAAGTAAAAACCAAACATGAGAGGATGACAATATGCACACAGACAAATCACCACGCAACAGTTTTCAGAAGAGCACTTTAAATTCCTACTGAAACAACAATCACCTCCAACTCCAGAACCAGGCAGTATGAATCTCACAGTAGCAATCCCTGATTGCCAGATGTGAGTATGCATAGCAGGGGGGAGTGGACAACACTGAACAGCAGAGACCATCAAAGCGAGAAAGCTCCAGGAGCTCTCATCTGAACATATTAACTACAGCACTGATAGCAGAAGCACTGTTTAATATAATGGTGAAGTGCTTCTAATCAGTGCAGGGGTATGTGAAATCCGATATCGTGGTCTTCTTGCCCCTCCTGCTGCGGTAGCATGTTCTGTTCTGTAGTCTGCAGCACTTAGCCTGCAGGTGAGAATAATTGTCAGGTATGCCAATATCGGGAGGAATTAAGTAGGTACAGGAGCTCAGTTTCTGTTTGTTAGAGGTTGTTGGAGAGTACTGAATGGAGAAGGAGCATTTTACAGACAAGCATTAATTAATTGTGTTGTGTGTGGAAGAGAAAGAGGACCATATACAGGTAGCAAGGACTGAAGTTATCGAGCAGCAAATGGCAGAAAAAATCCTTCATAGCAGGCAAGTGAGGACCTACAGCAAGTGAAAGAAAATAAAGTGCAAGTGTACCCAGACTTGAGAACTAAGCAAAGACTGGATGGGCTGGAACAGCAGCAAGTATAATACTTAATCAATTATGGAATGAAGCGGCACATAGACATCTGCATAGCCCACATAAAAAGGAAGTGGAGTATAATGGAAGATGCCATAGCGACTCGCATTGATAAAAGGGAAGATAAAGTAACCTGCTCTATGTACAGTGGGTGCGGAAAGCATTCAGACCTCTTTACATTTTTCACTCTTTGTTACATTGCAGCCATTTGGTAAATTCAAAAAGGTTCATTTTTTTCTCATTAATGTACACTCTGCACCCCATCTTGACTGAAAAAACCCCAGAAAGGTATATATTTTTGCAAATTTATAAAAATAAAAAAAAACACAAAATATCATATGGTCATAAGGAGGGTTCAGCGAAACGGGTCGGTCATTTTCATAAGTCGCCGACTTTTGGCAAAGTCGGGTTTCATGAAACCCGACCCAATCCCTGTGTGGGGTCGGCCATGCGGTACGCGACTTTCGCGCCAAAGTCGCGTTTCAATGACGCGAAAAGCGCCATTTCTCAGCCAATGAAGGTGGACGCAGAGTGTGGGCAGCGTAATGACATAGGTCTCAGTCCCCACCATCTAAGAGAAGGGCATTGCAGTGATTGGCTTGCTTTCTGCGGCGTCACAGGGGCTATAAAGGGGCGTTCCCGCCGACCGCCATCTTACTGCTGCTGATCTGAGCACAGGGAGAGGTTGCTGCCGCTTCATCAGAAGCAGGGATAGCGTTAGGCAGGGTACATTAACCCCCAAACCGCTTGTGCTGTAGCGATTTCCACTGTCCAACACCACCTTTTGTTTGCAGGGACAGTGGAGGCTACATTTTTTTTTCCTCAGCGCTGTAGCTCATTGGGCTGCCCCAGAAGGCTCCCTGATAGCTGCATTGCTGTTTGTACACCGCTGTGCAAACCAACTGCTTTTTTCAAAGCACAAATCCTGTTGCTCCTTCCTTTCTGCACAGCTATCTTGTTTGTTTGTCCACACTTTTGACTTTTTTGTGCAGCAGTCCACACCTTGTTATTGCCGCCTGCTATACTTTGCTGAGATTACTGCAGGGAGATAGTAATTGTAGGACAGTCCCTTTTTTTTTTGTTTCGTTATATCTCTTCAAGCCACTTTCTGCCACAGAAAATATACTCTAATACAGTGGCCCAGATTTATTCACTAGTCTCCCTGAAGAAAAAAAAAAAGGGTGCAGATTAAAATTGTCAAATCTGTATCAGTGGCAGTCCTGTGTGTGGCATCCGTGTCTCATTTTCCTCTCCCTGCTCCACTGCCGTGACGTGGTCCAGATTTCCTGGGCCCACTAAATACTTGGACCAGCCCTACCCCCCACAACTTTAGCCAAATGACCCCCAATATCCAATGCCTTACTATTATTATAAGGTAAATTAAGATTGACAAGCTTCAGTAAGAAGAATGGATGTTTTTGCTATTAAAATGGGCACTGTAGGTGTTTTCCTGGCCTCCACTCACTGCCGACTATGCTCCCCCATTGACTTGCATTGGGTTTCGTGTTTCGGTCGATCCCCGACTTTTCGCGATAATCGGCCGATTTCACTCGACTTGACTTTTGAGATAGTCGGGTTTCGCGAAACCCGACTCGACCCTAAAAAACTAAAAGTCGCTCAACCCTAGTCATAAGTATTCAGACCCTTTGCTCAGACACTCATATTTAAGTCACATACTGCCCATTTCCTTGTGATCCTCCTTAGGATGGTTCTACTTCATTGTAGTCCAGCTGTCATTAATTAAACTGATAGGACTTAATTTATTATATAGACAGGCACACACCTGTCTATATAAGACCTCACAGCTCACAGTGCATGTCAGACCAAATGAGAATCATGAGGTCAAAGGAACTGGCCAAGGAGCTCAGAGACAGAATTGTGGCAAGAAACAAATCTGGCCAAGGTTTCAACAGAATTTATGCAGCACTCAAGGTTCCTAAGAGCACAGTGGCCTCCATAATCCTTAAATGGAAGAAATCAATCCAAAACAAAGCAAGGAAGCATAAGCCAAATGTAGTAAAATACAAAATTCTTTATTCCGAAATGATTCTAAGAAATAGGATAAAAATAGAGACACAATTACAGAAATACTGCCTACCAAAGGCATATACCAGTTCCTAAGCACCAATAGATCAAATAAAGTAGCATCACAATCAAAAATTATATAAAAGATATAATTTTTATTATAGATAGCAAAAAGTAGAATAAATATCTCTCAAGAATAATATATATATATATATATATACATACATACAATAAATAACACGGAGTACCCTTCCTCAATGATCATGGACAATCAAGAGACAGAACATAAAGAGATCTATGACCTATAAAACCTGCTGTCGACAAATATCATAATACTAGTATGAATTTTCCTGTTGGTGATACATGTAAATCTGTATGTTTAAATGACACACAGTGCCAGCATGCATATACAGTACATATATAGATGTCTCTAATGAGTCTGCAGTACCTATAGCAACTACCTAATGTTTATTGCACAAATATAGGAATATAAGGAAATAGCATAGCCTCTGTGGCTCTGAAAGGAGCTATACAGGATTTAGTAGGTAAATTCAACAATTACATGTGACCATATCAGTAGCAGGGTAACGGTCAGTGGCTACACCTCGAAGCGCGTTTCACCGCCACAGAGGCTATGCTATTTCCTTATAGCCCTATATTTGGGCAATAAACATTAAGAAGTTACTCTAGGTACTGTGGACTCATTAGAGATATCTATATATGTATATGCGTTCTGGCACAGTGTGTCATTTAAACATACAGATTTACATTTATCACCAGCAGGAAAATTCATACTAGTATTATGATGGTAGAGTGACCCGACAGAAGCCTCTCCTCAGTGCAAGACATATGGAAGCCCGCATAGAGTTTGCTAACAAACACATGAAGGACTCCCAGACTATGAGAAATAAGATTCTCTGGTCTGATGAGATGAAGATAGACCTTTTTGGTGATAATTATAAGCGGAATATGTGTGGAAAAACCAGGCACTGCTCATCACCTGCCCAGTACAATCCCAAAAGTGAAACAAGGTGGTGGCAGAATCGTGCTATGGGGGTGTTTTTAAGCTGCAGGAACCGGACGACTGGTTGCCATTGAGGGAAACATGAATGCAGCCAAGTACAGAGATATCCTGGATGAAAATCTCTTCCAGAGTGCTGTGGACCTCATACTTAGCCAAAGGTTCATCTTCCAACAAGACAATGACCCTAAGCACACAGCTAAAATAACAAAGGAGTGGCTACAGAACAACTATGTGACCATTCTTGACTGGCCCAACCAGAGCCCTGACCTAAACCCAATTGAGCATCTCTGGAGACACCCGAAAATGGCTGTTCACCAACGTTCTCCATACAACCTGACGGAACTGGAGAGGATCTGCAAGGAAGAATGGCAGAGGATCCCCACGTCCAGGTGTGAAAAATTTGTTGCATCATTACCAAGAAGACTCATGGCTGTACTAGCTTGTGGATTTTGAGAGTTAGAGGAAGCTCATGAAGAAAAACCACAGGATTAATTACGGCGACCACCTTGTAAGGACCAATAAATCTAGGACCCAATTTCCAGGATGGAATTTTCAGTTTTATATTTCTGATTGAAAGCCAAACTAAATCATTGACACCCAGGTCCAGACCTGACATCCGATTCCTATCAGCCATGCATTTGTATCTGTCCTCCATGATCTTTAAGTTGTTCTGGACCCCTTGCCATAGAGATGAGAGTGATAAAGAAAATTGTTCCTCCCCAGGAACCTCTGATGACCCATCTTTACTGAAGGTGCAGAACTGTGGATGAAAGCCATATGCACCCAAAAATTGCAACTTACCAGTGAACTCACTGCAATGATTGTTTAACCCCTAACCGGCATCGGACGTACTATACCGTCCGATGCCGGCTCCCCTGCTTTGATGCAGGGCTCCGCGGTGAGCCCGCATCAAAGCCGGGACATGTCAGCTGTTTTGAACAGCTGACATGTGCCCGTAATAGGCGCGGGCAGAATCGCGATCTGCCCACACCTATTAACTAGTTAAATGCCGCTGTCAAACGCAGACAGCGGCATTTAACTACCGCTTCCGGTCGGGCGGCCGGAAATGACGTCATCGCCGACCCCCGTCACATGATCGGGGGTCGGCGATGCTTGTATATTGTAACCATAGAGGTCCTAGAGACCTCTATGGTTACTGATGACAGGTGGCTGTGAGCGCCACCCTGTGGTCAGCGCTCACAGCACACCTGCAATTCTGCTGCATAGCAGCGATCAGCAGATCGCTGCTATGTAGCAGAGCCGATCGCGTTGTGCCTGCTTCTAGCCTCCCATGGAGGCTATTGAAGCATGGCAAAAGTTAAAAAAAAAGTTTAAAAAAATGTGAAAAAAATAAAAAAAAACATTAAAGTTTAAATCACCCCCCTTTCGCCCCAATCAAAATAAATCAATAAAAAAAATATCAAATCTACGCATATTTGGTATCGCCACGCTCCGAATCGCCCGATCTATCAATTAAAAAAAAGTATTAACCTGATCGCTAAACAGCGTAGCGGGAAAAAAATTAGAAACGCCAGAATTACGTTTTTTTGGTCGCAGCGACATTGCATTAAAATGCAATAACGGGCAATCAAAAGAACGTATCTGCACCAAAATGCTATCATTAAAAACCCCAGCTCGGCACGAAAAAAATAAGCCCTCAACTGACCCCAGATCACAAAAAATGGAGATGCTACGAGTATCGGAAAATGGCGCAATTTTTTTTTTTCTTAGCAAAGTTTGGAATTTTTTTTCACCACTTAGATAAAAAATAACCTAGTCATGTTAGGTGTCTATGAACTCGTACTGACCTGGAGAATCATAATGGCAGGTCAGTTTTAGCATTTAGTGAACCTAGCAAAAAAGCCAAACAAAAAACCAGTGTGGGATTGCACTTTTTTTGCAATTTCAGCACACTTGGAATTTTTTTCCCGTTTTCTAGTACACGACATGCTAAAACCAATGATGTCGTTCAAAAGTACAACTCGTCCCGCAAAAAATAAGCCCTCACATGGCCAAATTGACGGAAAAATAAAAAAAGTTATGGCTCTGGGAAGGAGGGGAGCGAAAAACGAACACTGAAAAACTAAAAATCCCCCGGTCATGAAGGGGTTAAAGCAAAATCAGTTAATGGTAAAAAGAAAGCTGACTAATCACTGATCTGACACAAAACACCTGAGTTATGTCTCCAAACTTTGGTTTAGACATTCAGTCTGACTGTTCATTTTAGAATGGAACACTGAAGAAAAGGATAGATGCATTCCCAGCTGAGATCAAATTGCCCTCCAGAATTTAGATACAAACTGAGTCCCAGATCTGGCCCCACATCAGAGGGAACCCCATGAAGCTTTATGGTATCAGTGACAAAATGTTGAGCCAGGTCTTACCTTTAGGGAGAGCTCGTAAAACAATGAAGTGTGCCTTTTTACTAAACCTAGCCACAGCAACTAACAGTCTTAAGAGAGGAGGAAGGAAGATCTGTAATAAAATCCATGGATAAATGTTTCCATAACTGGTCGGGTATGGTAAATGGTATAAGAGCACCAGACGGACGAGTATGCGGGGTCTTTAAATGCTCACAGATATTACAGGAAGACACAAAGTTGACAACATCCCGATGCAACCTTGGTCTCCAAAAACAGTGAGAAAGGATCCAAAGTTGCTTTACTACCTAGATTACGAGCAAGAGTCGAGCTATGAAGTGCCCATAAAACTTTGAGATGCAGATGCAAAGGGTACAAATAATTTTCCTGAAGGATAAGCAGGGGCATCCCCCTGAGCCTTCAATACCTCTCCTTCCAGCTCAGAAAACAAGGCAGAAACAACCACCCCTTCATATAAGATAGGGACAGAGTACTCCAAAATACCACCCCCCAGGGAAACTTTGAGATAAAGCATCAGGCTAGGAGGGTATAAATAATAATAAGGGATAACTGGAGTGAATGACTGTTTCGATAAATCATTTCTTTTAGTCAGTCAAATATATTCCAGTAGAGAACCACTATAGTATCTCCTCCTCCTTACGCCAAAATTTGTCTGAAAGAGTTAAAGGGTAGCAGGAGGGGCAAATGGGCTACATGAGGGATAGGGGCTTGACGTAATCAAGCCCCTATCCGGCGCTCCAGATAGACAAACTGGCAGGAGAGGTATGAGCTGCCCCACATCGGAAATGCCGGGGGGGGGGGGGGGGGGGGGGTCACCGGCATGAGGGTCTCTATTAAGACATTAATAAGGATATCATCCTGCAACATTTCCTTTAATGGTGCAATCTCTGCTTGCTGTCATCTGCTGCCTATCATCCTGCAACATTTCCTTTAATGGTATATAACAGTGCCTGCTGAATGTTTGATAAATTCATTTGTTGCATTGTGTTCAATACTTACTGCTGGGGCCACAGGAGATACTATCTGGTGCAAGGTGTTAAAGCATATGGTTGCAGACAGGCCCAGTGCCTTTGATCATGTAACCTCCCCTGGTGTGTTGGCCATTTGCTAATTTATCCCAAATAAAGTCCCACAATCCTTCTCACTTCAACCTCTACTTAGTCCTATAAATTTAGTATCTTTCTAGGGGGACACGCGTGCGGGTCAGGCATGCGTATCCTGGCAGCAAAGTATCTCGGCAGCTAAAATATTGTGAAGTGCAGTTATTTCAACGGCAGTTAGTCACGGCAGGAGTCAGGACCCCACTTTATGTATCTGTCTCTTTTGGGTATGTCTGCTGAGTAAGCACTTCTTATTACTTGGATCTAGCTTTTATATTAACCTATCTTACTCCTTCACCATGTTTAGATATGCCCTTACAGTGTTTGCTCCACTAATCCTCTCTCTCCTTCGCTATCCACAAACCCCAACAACCTCTATCCAAATAATCATCTCCCCTTCCCTCTTACCTACCCAGCTGCCCTCCTCTGCTGACCTGCTCCTCAACCTCAAATCTGTCCTAATAAAACATAAAACAAGCCGGCCACTCTCCTTCTCCCACCTGCTCTCCCTTTCTCTGCTTCTCCTCACTGCTGGTGACATATCTCACAACCCAGGACCCCCACAGGTCATACCTGCCATTACTACCCCCTCGTAACGCTCCCTATCTAATTTGAACTACCACAATCTTTCCAACATAAAACCTGTGCCCCTGACGCCCAGCCCCCTGCTCCCTCTCTCTGGAGCACTTTGGAATACCCACTCAGTCTGCAATAAGCTTCATGTGATTCATGACCTATTTCTCTCTCACAAGTTTGCCTTCCTTGTTTCCTTGTGAAACATGGCTAACGCCCTCTGACACCGCCTCCCCTGCTCCGCTGTGTTACGGCGGCCTCCACTTCACCCACAGCCCTCGCCCCAGCAACAAACACTGCACCTTTAACCCAATACCACTTCTACCCTCCCTTATCCTCCCCTCTTTTGAAGTCCACTCTGTCCGCATCTACTCTTCCTCCAACCTCCAAGTGGCCGTCATATACCGACCTCCAGGCCCGGCCAAAGCCTCTATTGACCAATTATCCACCTGGCTTCTTCACTTTCTCTCTGTTGACATTCCCACCATCATCATGAGTGACTTCAACATCCCCACTGATACCCTTCAGTCAACAGCCTCCAAGCTACTAGCCATTACTTCATCTTTTGGACTTACTCAGTGGTCCTCCGCAGCCACCCACACAAACGTACATACACTAGACCTGGTCTTCATCCGTCTCTGCTCTTTATCTAACTTCACCACCTCCCCTCTCCCTCTATCCGACCACCATCTGCTCACTTTCTTATCCCTGTCCTCCTCACTGTTCACCCATGTCCAGCAACATGTGCACCCCCGCAGAATCCTTGAACACCTAGACACCCACACACTCTCTGACTCTATCCTTCCACTGGCATCCAAATCTTCACTCCACGACACAGACAGTGCTACTGCTTTTTACAATGCCACTCTCGCATCAGCCATTGACACGGTTGCCCCTCTCGTTCATGGCAGAGTGCGATGCATCAATAGACAACCCTGGCACAATAACACCACTAAAAAGCTCCAGCAAGTGTCCAGGGTGGCAGAGTGGCATTGGAAGAAAACACATTCACAAGGTGACTGCATTCAAACAGGCAACACTCGCTTTTAAATCTGCTTTCACCTCTGCTAAATAGGCCTACTTCTATACCCATATAAATACTGAACAAATGCCCTGGAATAAATAATAAGGACCAAAGAACTCCAATAGTACAGTAACAACAGGTGAAAACACACCAAAAGCGGAGTATAATCCTCAATGTAGTTTTTATTGAGACACAAAGAATAATAAATACACCATATATATTAAAATAAGAACCACTGGAAACCAGTAACAGGACACAACATTACCGACATACAAAAGCCAATTACTATATATAACAAGTAGAAATTCAATGCTCCATAGGATGCCAATCAGATACAATGTCACAGTATATCAGCATATGCTTAAACAGCTAGATGCATTGCGTGGTGCAAGTAAGTGCATAATGCAAGAGGGATATAGGTCCAACTAAGACCTGACAATAAAGTCAAACTGCAGGAGGAGACATGATATACTTACTAAATAACAGTAGCAATGAGTCGGGTAAGAGGTCGGTCCCTGCCGCCCCAATGCACGTTTCGTCGAGACTTCCTCAGGAGGCCACCCACAAATGACCTCGAGCGTGGGAACTTTCCTGGAAAGCTCCCAGGCTCGAGTTCATATGAGGACAACCAGCAGAGGGCGCATCACCGCGAATGAAGGTAACTACAGGTCATTGACCTACATTACCTTCATTCGCTGGGGTTTTGCAGGCAGGAGCACAGCTGCATTATAGCAGAGCTCCTGCCTGTAAAATATTTTAACCCCTTCAGATGGATTTACATCGTGGGACGTTTCAGATCAACGGAAGGTATGTATATTGTTGGTTTATTATTTTTAATTTGTTACAGAGCGAGGGTCTTCAGATGGATTGAGAGAGCAATAAAATATTAAAACAACCTGTGTGTTTATTTCATTAAAATACTTTTTAATAATGTGTGTGTGTTTTTTTAACCCTTTCAGACAATTGGATTAATAATGGATAGGTGTCATAATTGATGCCTCTCCATTATTATTCTGGCTCAATGTCACCTTACAATAGCAAGGTGACATTAACCCTTCATTACCCCATATCCCACAGCTACACGGGAATGGGAAGAGAGTGGCCAAGTGCCAGAATAGGCGCATCTTACAGATGTGCCTTTTCTGGGGTGGCTGGGGGCAGATGTTTTTAGCCAGGGGGGGGCAATAACCATGGACCCTCTTAATATCTGCCCTCAGTCACTGGCTTTACTACTCTGGTGGAGAAAATTGCGCGGGAGCCCACGCCAATTTTTTCCACGATTTAACCCTTAAATTTAATAGCTACAGCGCCCAAATTTTGCACATACACACTACTAACATTAGTAGTGTGGAATATGCAAAAAAATGGGGATATGACATGGTTTACTGTATGTAAACCATGTCTCATATCATGTCGGGTTTAGGCAGGAGAAATGAAAGCTGGCAATTGAATTACCGGCTTTCTGCTATATCGCGCTGAAGTAAATATATATAAAAAAAAAATCCCATTGACTGGCATTGGGTTTCATGTTTCGGCCGATCCCTGACCCCGACTTTTCAATAAGATCGGCCGATTTCACTCAAGCCGACTTTTGAGAAAGTCGGGTTTCGTGAAACCCGACTCGACCTCAAAAAATGAAGAGTCGCTCAACCCTACTCCTCATCCCACCCTCTCTCTGTTGGAGTCCCCAAGGATCTGTTCTAGGACCCCTACTATTCTCAATCTATACACTTGGCCTGGGACAACTCATAATGGATTCCAGTACCACCTTTATGCTGATGACACTCATATCTACATTTCTGGCCCAGACGTCACCTCTCTGCTGTCCAGAATCCCGGAGTGTCTATCAGCCATATCCTCCTTCTCCTCTCGCTTCCTCAAACTCAAGGTGGACAAATCTTAACTCATCATCTTTCCTCCATCTCATAGATCTTCCTTACCTGACCTATCTATCACAATTAACGACATCACACTTTCCCCTATACCGGAAGTCCGCTGCCTGGGAGTAACCCTTGACTCTGCCCTGTCCTTCAAACCGCACATCCTGGCTCTTTCAACCTCCTGTCGCCTCAGCTCAAAAATATTTCCAGAATCCGTCCTTTCCTCAATTGTCAATCTGCTGAGATGCTTGTGCATGCCCTCATCATCTCCCACCTTGACTACTGCAACATCCTTTTCTGTGGCCTCCCTGCTAACACCCTTGCACCTCTCCAGTCCATCATTAACTCTGCTGCCTGACTAATTCATCTCTCTCCTCGCTACTCCTCTGCTTCCCCCCTCTGCAAATCTCTTCACTGGCTCCCTTTCCCTCAGTGTATCCAGTTCAAATTACTAATACTAACCTGAAAAGCCATTCATAACCTGTCTTCTCCACATATCTCTGAACTAATCTCCCGATATCTTCCCTCACGTAATCTTCGGTCCTCCCAAGACTTCTTTCTCTCCTCCACACTTATTTGCTCCTCACCCATCCACCTCCAAGACTTCTCCCAAATATCCCCCATCCTCTGGAATTTCTGCCCCAACACATCCGACTATCAACCATATTTGGATCCTTCAGATGGAACCTGAAAACCCACCTCTTCAGGAAAGCCTACAGCCTGCACTGACCCCGCTTGCCTCCTCACCACTATCGAAGCTACCACCTCACCAACACCGGAGCTCCTGCAACCCTCAACCTATTGTCTCCTTCCCCGCCATCCTATAGAATGTAAGCCCACAACGGCAGGGTCCTCATCCCTTTGTATCAGTCTGTAATTGTTAGTTTGCTTACTGTAAGTGATATCTGTAATTTGTATGTAACCCATTCTCATGTACAGCACCATGGATACAATGGTGCTATATAAATATCTGTGTGGCCTTATTTAACCCTCCGTCAGGAACAATGGATCTGACAGGTGTAGCTCTTCTACTTTCATTTCTCCCTTCTCACCAGATTTTCAGGAAACCCCCTCCCTCTAGATAGTCTCCTGGCTCTAGCTGCTGTGTGAAACCTGATACCACAGTTGGTCTGCAGAGCTTCAGGAAGGAAGATATAGCTGTGCTGGCTTCTCAGGCTCATTGGTCCCGAACACATCACACTTTATAAGGTTGGTATGTAATGTTTTTAGTCATTACTAGTGTTGAGCATTCCGATACCGCAAGTATCGGGTATCGGCCGATAATTGCGGTATCAAAATTTCGATACTGAATTCCGATACTTCCCGCGTATCGGATACCGGAATCGGAAGTTCCCATAATTCAAACTGAACGCAGCAGCCAATGAGGAATGAATGGAAGTGTGGGCACATCCTGTTTAGCATGGTGGGCATGTAAGTACTGGCAAGGCTGTGATTGGCTGCTGAAATGATGTCACTCTGCACTATAAAAAACGCTGCCGCCATTTTGCGCTCACTCTGCTGTGATTTCAGTTAGGGACAGGATGCTGTGTTCTAACTGAGGGCCAGTTGAGATAGCTAATTGCTTTATTTTGCTTTTCCAAGGCTAATTTAGCAAACGCTGTGTTCACTGTTCAGTTCACCTTGCTCTTGCCTTGCAGCGCTGTTTTAACAGCGTTCTGCAAGGTCTCAGTGTGTGTGTGTGTGCAGCTCACTCTGTAGTCTGTGTGCAGCCATATACCAGGTTGTATTCAGCTCAGGGGGGGTTCACACTGCCTCACACAGTTCTATCCATTGTCCTTTTTTGCTCATAGTGCAGCCTGCTCCACATTTTTTCTAAAATTTCCTATTAGTGTCTTTCCACCCGTCTCCAGCCAAATAGTGGAAAAACACTAGATAGGATAACCTAGAGGGGGTTTTTTGGGCCTTGCAGCGCCGTTTACGGCTGTCTGCACGGTCTCCGTGTGAGCGCAGCTCGCCCTGTAGTCTGTGTGCAGCCACAGCCGGTTGTATTCAGCTCAGGGTTTTGTCACTGCCTCATACTGTAAAATAACTTGTCCTTTTTTCAAATAGTGCAGCCTGTTGAAAAATTTTTAAAAAATGTCCTATTAGTGTCTTTCCACCCGTCTCCAGCTAAATAGTGGAAAAACACTAGATAGGATAACCTAGAGGAGGGTTTTTGGGCCTTGCAGCGCCGTTTACGGCTGTCTGCACGGTCTCCGTGTGAGCGCAGCTCGCCCTGTAGTCTGTGTGCAGCGACAGCCCGTTGTATTCAGCTCAGGGTTTGTCACTGCCTCATACCGTTAAATAACTTTTCATTTTTTTTCAACTAGTGCAGCCTGTTGAAAATTTTGTAAACAATTTTCTATTAGTGTCTTTCCACCCGTCTCCAGCAAAATAGTGGAAAAACACTAGATAGGATAACCTAGAGGAGGGTTTTTGGGCCTTGCAGCGCCGTTTACGGCTGTCTGCACGGTCTCCGTGTGAGTTAAACTCGCTCTGTAGCCCGATCTGCACAAAAAAAAAAGTAAAGTTCACCAAACACCACTTAACACTTGTGTAGGCCACATTTTATCAATAATAAAGTCTAGTCCACACTTTACAACATTAGTGTTTCTTACACCTGTTAGGAGGAGCATTTCAGGAATAAGCACACTAAGGCCTTAGTACTTTTCTGCTTATCTTTATCTGTCAACCAAGATGAAGAGGGCAGGGAGTAAGGGTCGTGGGCGTGGGCGTGGAGCAGGGAGAGGAGCAGGGAGAGGACGTGGTGATTCTGTGCCTGCTGCGGGCACCGGTGACTCACCATCACCCAGTTTCAGCAGGGAACAGTCCTTCATGCGCAGCTTTGTCGGAGAGCGCCGTGCACCGCTGCTGCGTGAAGATCAAATTGAAGCCGTTGTCGGATGGATGGCAGCTAACGCATCGACTTCAATTAGTGCCACATCCTCTCAGGCACAGACCACTGGAGAGCAGACATCTGTCTCTTCACCACCTGCCAAATTGGCCAGGCAGTCAGAGAGCCCAGGACAGGAGCAGTCTCTACTTCTGTTCTCTGAATCTCTTGGCTTGGAAACAGGGGGCCAGCCAAGCAGTATTGGAGAAATGGAAGAAGAGGCAGTGTGCAGTGATGCACAACAGCTTTGTTTCTCTGACTCTGAAGAGGCGGGTGGGTCAGTGTCTGCGGTGACCACAGCACAGTACGCATCTGATGATGAAACTCAGGTGCCGCTTTCTGGTGCGTACTGTGCTGCCGAGACTACCCAGGAGGAGCAGTTGGTGGCAGAGGGTAGTGGAGATGATGAGGTCCTTGACCCATCGTGGCGTGAGGAACAGGAAGGTGGTGGGAGCAGCTCAGAGGAAGAGATTCCCCTAACAGGCCAAAGAGGGAGAGGGAGGGGGAAGACTGCGGAGCCTGTAGCCTCCACTTTGGCACCAGTTAGGAGCCTGTCTCTTTCAAAAGCCAAAAAGGGCGCTCCCAAGACTTGCAGTGCCTGATCCTTTTTTGACACAGTTGCAGATGACATTTGTTTTGTCAAATGCAAGCTGTGTCATCAGAAAGTAAAAAGAGGTAAAAGTGTCAGCAACCTCAATACCACAAATATGTGGAAACATGTGCGGACCAGGCACGCGGTGGAGTTCCAAAAACACACTGAAGACCTAGGCCAACCAACAGCGGCAGCTACCACCTCTTCAGCTCGTGTTGCTTCTTCCTCCAGCTCACGCATAGCTGGTTTGGCTTCCTCCTTGGATCGCCATGGAAGAACCTCTGGCACTGTTGTCCAGAGACCTAGTGTAATTCCACCCACAGCACCACGTTCCCAGTCATCCTCACACTCCCAGCCTAGTCTACAGCCATCGGTAGTACAGGCATGGGAGAAAAGGCGGGCATTCTCGGCAAACCACCCCCGAGCACAGGCTCTGAATGCAGGCATTGCCAAACTTCTGTCCCTGGAAATGCTCTCATTCAGGCTGGTGGAGACTGACAGCTTCCGTGACTTGATGGCATTGGCAGTCCCACAGTACCAGGTGCCCAGCCGCTTTTACTTCAGCAGGCAAGCTGTCCCTGCCCTGCACAAGCATGTGGAGGGACAAATAAAACATGCGCTACTGAACGCCGTCAGTAGCAAGGTCCACCTCACCACCGATGCGTGGACCAGTCAACATGGACAGGGGCGATACCTTTCCGTCACTGCCCATTGGGTTAATGTTGTTGAGCCGGGTACAGACCGTGCGAGTGGCGCAGGACGTGTCCTGCCCACTGCAAGGATTGCAGGAATCCAGTCTGTATGCATTGACTCCTCCTCTTACACCAGTTCCTCAGATTCCTTGCTGCAGGATCCGTCACAGTCCACCTCCACATGGACCCGTGAACGTTTACCTATGACCGACATGAGCACAGCCGTGGCCAAACGTCAGCAGGCCGTCTTGAAATTAATTTCTTTGGGGAATCGAAGCCACACAGTGCAGGAGCTCTGGAATGCCCTAAAGCAGGAGAGCGATGTGTGGTTTGTGCCAGCGAATCTCCAGCCAGGCATGGTAGTGTGTGACAATGGCCGAAATCTGGTGGCAGCTTTAGGCCTTGGCAACCTCACTCACATCCCATGTCTGGCACATGTGCTCAATTTGGTTGTGCAGAGTTTTCTGAGGGACTATCCGGATCTTGATGCACTTCTGCACAAGGCCCGCCTAGAGTGTGCTCACTTGCGGCGTTCCAGCTTGGCAAGATCCCGCATTGCTGCTCTGCAGCGCCGATTCCGCCTTCCGGAACATCGCATCATATGTGACCTACCTACCAGGTGGAATTCCACGTTACATATGTTGGAGCGGTTGTGTGAGCAGCAGCAAGCAGTAATGGAGTACCAGCTGCATCAGGCGCAAAAAAGTCGCAGTCAGCGCCGCTCAGACTTCACAACCACAGAGTGGGCCACTATGAAGGACGTCTGCCAGGTTTTGCGTCCTTTTGATTATTCCACGCGGATGGCAAGTACAGATGATGCACTAGTCAGCATGACTGTCCCCCTTATCTGCTTGCTTCAAGAAACCCTGCAAGGGATAAGGGATGATGTGGAAGAGGTGGAGGATGAGGAGTCACCTTTTCCATCAGGTTCTGGACAGTCAGCGCCACGTGGTTCCTCACAAAGGGGTCGGCAGGGGACCCTTTGTGAGGAGGATGAGGAGGAGTCAATGGACGAGGAAGAGCTACGTCCAGAGGAGGGAGTTCCACCATTGTCCAGTGGTCAGTGTGTACAGCGAGGGTGGGGTGATGAAGAGCGGGCAGAGATCATGTCTCAAGCAGGGGACAGCGTTTCTGGACCAGTTGGCAGTCTGCAGCACATGGTTGAGTTCATGTTGCAGTGCCTGAGAGACAACCGCCGCATCGACCACATTCTCAATGTGCCTGATTATTGGGTGTACGCCCTCCTCGATCCTCGCTACCGTGACAATGTCCAAAACCTCATCCCGGCGTTGACACGGGAGCGTAAAATGCGGGAGTACCACGACACACTGGTGAATTCCATCATCTTCTCCAGTCCAACTGAGAGGAGTGCTGCTAGTGCTTTACAAAGCAGCTCAGTGCGTCGAGGCAGTGGAGGAGGAGGCTCTGCACAAAAAGGGAGCAGAAGCAGTGCCTCTGCCCAAGGCAAGCCAAGTATGGCACAACTGTGGAAAACTTTTGTGTGCCCGCCCCAAATGTCTACACCATCACCGGCGGCTCCAGTCAGCAGGAGGCAACGGTTCCGTCAGATGGTGACAGACTACATGTCTTGCCCTCTTAGTGTACTCCCAGACGGCTCTTCCCCGTTCAAGTTTTGGGTCTCTAAGCTGGATACATGGCCAGAGCTAAGCCAGTATGCATTGGAGGTGCTGGCTTGCCCTGCGGCTAGTGTCTTATCGGAACGTGTCTTTAGTGCTGCAGGTGGTGTACTAACAAACCGTCGCATGCGACTATCCTCCGATAACGTTGACCGGCTTACTTTCCTGAAAATGAACCAGGCCTGGATCTCGCAGGAATTTGCCACTCCTCTGCCTGATTAAGTAATTGGGTGTCATCCAGGTCTCCTGATGTGTTCATCTTTCTACCACCTGAACTGCTATTCCTGGGCTCCAACACCGCCAGTTGCGGCTCAGAAGTGCAGGCTGCACAGTCTAAACATACGACCCAGTGTTATTGGGTTTCAGTAACGTCAGCTGATCCCCAGCTGTGTAGCCGGCAATGTGTCCTGCAACCGCCACGCTGGCACAACAACCTAAATGTAAGGGAACCTGTCCCCCCCCCTCGGTGTTTGTTACTGAAAGAGCCATCTTGTGCAGCAGTAATGTTGCACAAGGAAAAGGTAGCTCTTTTATTTTAGCTCCTTGCACACGCAGAACTTAACACTTATAAAATGTGTTCACTGATACCGTTATACCGTCCCGGAGCTGGGACTTTCCTTCATAATGTGACGCAGCACAGCCGTCATTCCTACCCCCTTGGTGCCATGCGCTGCCTCCTCAGCGTTGTTTTAAGCTGTCACGGAGCCTGCGCTGTTCTGTTATCCCTTGGCCATGGCCAGTTTGCGCTGCCTGTCTTCTGACATAATTTGGTGTCAGGATGGCTGCGCCTGTGCGCCCACGCTGCCCGAGAACCCGCCTCGCAGTGTCTTCTGATTGAATCACACTGCGAGCCTGGGATCCATGGGCATGCGCAGTGCATATCTTCACCTCGGGCTCTCGCCCATCTCCCTCCGCCTTCTTTAGACTGTGCGCCGTCAGCTGATCCCTAATAGCATGCCACGGCTGTGACGCCGCACAGTCTGAAGAAGAGGGAAGGAGGGGAGTGAGAGTCGAGGAAATGCACTGTGCATGTCCATGGATCCAAGGCCCGCAGTGGGATTACAATAGACGACACTGCGAGATGAGATCTGGAGCAGCGTGGACGCACAGGCACTGACAGCCTGACACCAAATTATGTCAGAAGACAGGCAGCCAAGGGATAACAGAACAGCGCAGGCTCCGTGACAGCTTAAAACAACGCTGAGGAGGCAGCGCACGGCACCAAGGGGATAGGAATGACAGCTGTGCTGCGTCCCATTACGAAGGAAATTCCCACCTCCGGGACGGTTTTACGGTATAAGGGGACACATTTTTAGTGTTTACTTCTGTGTTTGCAAGGAGCATAATTAAAAGAGCAACCTTTTCCTTTTGCATCCTTAGTGCTGCACAAGATGGCTCTTTCAGCTACAAACGTCTTGGGGGGGGGGTTAAAGGTTCCCTTTCAACTTGCTCCAATCAGGCTTCGGCCTACACTCTGTTTCTCTGCTCCTCCTGCTGTCCCTGGGCTCTAACACCACCAGTTGGTGCCTGGAAGTGCTGTCTGCACAGTCAACAGTCGCTCCTCTGTTATTGGGGTTCAGTAACGTCAGCTGATCCCCAGCTGTGTGTGCGGCAATACCTCCAATCTGCTCCTCCTGCTGTCCCTGGGCTCTAACACCGCCAGTTGGTGCCTGGAAGTGCTGTCTGCACAGTCAACAGTCGCTCCTCTGTTATTGGGTTTCAGTAACGTCAGCTGAACCCCAGCTGTGTGTGCGGCAATACCTCCAATCTGCTCCTCCTGCTGTCCCTGGGCTCTAACACCACCAGTTGGTGCCTGGAAGTGCTGTCTGCACAGTCAACAGTCGCTCCTCTGTTATTGGGGTTCAGTAACGTCAGCTGATCCCCAGCTGTGTATCCGGCAACGTGTCATGCGACCGCCACGCTGGCACAACTAAAATGTAAGGGGACCTGTCCCCCCCCCCAGGCGTTTGTTACTGAAAGAGCCATCTTGTTCAGCACTAATACTGCACAAGGAAAAGGTCGCTCTTGAAATTATGCTCCTTGCAAACGCTGAACTACACACTCATGTAATGTGTCCCATCACACCGTCCAACCGTCCCGGAGGTGGGACTTTCCTTTGTAATGTGACGCAGCACAGCCGTCATTGCTACCCCCTTGGCACCGTGCGCTGCCTCCTTAGCGTTGTTTGATTCCGTCATGGACCCTGCGCTGTTATGTTATCCCTTGGCCATGCACAGTTTGCGCTGCCCGTCCTCTGACATCATTTGTTGTCGTCCTGGCTGCGCCTGTGCATCCACGCTGCCCGAAATCCCACCTCGCAGTGTCGTCTAATGTGATCCCACAGTGGGCCTGGTATCCATGGCCATGCGCAGTGCATATACTAGCCTCTCACTCCCCTTCTTCACGCTTCTTCAGACTAGGCGGCGTCAGCTGATCCCTAATAGCATGCCACGGCCGTGACGCCGCACAGTCTGAAGAAGCAGGAAGGAGGTGAGTGAGAGGCGATGATATGCACTGCGCATGCCCATGGATCCCTGGCCCGCAGTGGGATTACATTAGATGACACTGCGAGGTTGGATCTCGGGCAGCTTGGACGCACAGGCACTGCCAGCCTGACACCTAAATGATGTCATAAGACGGGCACCGTTAACTGTGCATGGCCAAGGGATAACAGCGCGGGCTCCGTGACAGAACCAAACAACGTTGAGGAGGTGGCGCACGGCACCAAGGGGGTTGGAATGACGGCTGTGCTGTGTCACATTACAAAGGAAAGTCCCACTTCCGGGACGGTTTGACGGTGTGAGGGGACACATTATATGAGTGTGTACTTCAGCATTTGCAAGGAGCATAATTTTAGGAGCCACCATTTTCCATGTGCAGTATTACTGCTGTACAAGATAGCTCTTTCAGCAACAAATGCCTGGGGGGGGGGGGGGGTTAAAGGTTCCCTTTTAACTTGCTCCACTGCAGGCTTCGGCCTACACTTTGCTCCTCTTTGATTCCCTGGGTTTCAACACTGTCAGTTGCCACCTGGAAGTGTTGTCTACACAGAAAAAACACTAGCTGATGTGTCAGTGGGGTTCAGCACCGCCAGCTGTTCCCCTGCTGTGTAGTCGGCAACGTGTCCAGCACAAGCCACGCTGGCACAACAGAACAAAAGCTGCCACCAGTGCAGGCTTCGGCCTACACTCTGCTCCTCTCCTCCTCCTGCTGCCCCTGGGCTCAAACACCGCTAGTTTTTGCCCGGAAGTGCTAGCTGCACAGAGAAAAACACCAGCCAATGTGTTAGTGGGGTTCAGCACCGTCAGCTGTTCCCCTGCTGTGTAGCCGGCAATGTGACCTGCAAACGCCACGCAGGCACATGAACTGAAATTAAAGGGACCCTGCCACCCACCCCAAGGTGTTTCTATGTATAACAGCTACCTTGTACAGCAGTAATGCTGCATTTGTACATGGTGGCTGACTTTTTCTCCTTGCCAACGTGGAACTAAACACGTACAAAATGTGTCTCATTGAGACCATTCCACTGTCCCTGAGGAGTGACTTTCCTTTCTAATGGTACGCAGCACCACCCTTGGTAGCGCTGCCCGTCTTCTGACATCATTGGTTGGCTGCCTGTGCCTGTGCGTCCGCCCTGCCCGACACAACCCCCCTCGTTGTCTCATATATTTTGGCTGCGAGGGTGTGATTGATGGGCATGTGCAGTGCATATGTTCGCCTGTCTTAACTCATCTCCTTCCGCCTTCTTCAGACTGTGCGGCCTCATGGCCGTGATAGGCGATAAGGGATCAGCTGAGGCCGCCCAATCTGAAGCAGGTGTAAGGACATGTGTGAGCGGCAAACATATTTACTGCACAAGGGCACGAATCCCAGCCACGCAGTGTGATTTTTTGAAAACACACTGCGGGCCTGGGATTCATGGCCATTGCTAACCGCACCGGCCAACATGAAATGAAGTGAGAAGACAGGCAGCGCTCACAGCGCATGGCCAAGGGATCACAATAGCGCAGACTCCTGTACAGCAAATAACAACGCTCAGGAGGCTGCGCCCAGCACCAAGGCATTATTTATGTGCACCTGTGCTGCGTCTCCTTAAAAAGACAAGTCACGCCTCCAATACAGTTCTACTGTTCAATGGGCTAAATTGTGTACGTCTTTCATTCTGCGTGTGCAATGAGCAAAACTTAAAGAGCAACCTTTAACTTGTGGAGCTTTACTGCTGCACAAGGTGTGGCTCTTCAACATTGTAACACCTGAGGGTGGGTTAAAGGTTACCTTTGAAATTGGTTCAAGTAGGCTTCCGCCTACACTCTGCTCCTCCTGCAGACCCTGGGCTCTAACTATGCCAGTTGGGGCCCGGAAGTGCTGGCTGCACAGAGAAAAACACCCACCATTGTGTCAGTGGGGTTCAGCACTGCCAGCTGTTCCCCTGCTGTGTAGCCGGCATCGTGTCCAGCACAAGCCACGCTGGCACAACCGACCAAAAGCTGCCACCAGTGCAGGCTTCGGCCTACACTCTGCTCCTCTCCTCCTCCTGCTGACCCTGGGCTATAACACCGCCAGTTGTAGCCTGGAAGTGCTAGCTGCACAGAGAAAAACACCCGCCAATGTATTAGTTGGGTTCAGCACCGCCAGCTGTTCCCCTGCTGTGTAGCCGGCATCGTGTCCAGCACAAGTCACGCTGGCACAACAGACCAAAAGCTGCCACCAGTGCAGGCTTCGGCCTACACTTTGCTCCTCTCCTCCTCCTGCTGACCCTGGGCTATAACACCGCAAGTTTTTGCCCGGACGTGCTAGCTGCACAGAGAAAAACACCAGTCAATGTGTCATTGGGGTTCAGCACCGCCAGCTGTTCCCCTGCTGTGTAGCTGGCAATGTGTCCTGCAAACGCCATGCAGGCACCTGAACTGAAATTAAAGGGAACATGGCCCCACCCCCCCAGGTGTTTCTATGTATAACAGCCACCTTGTACAGCAGTACTGCTGCATTTGTACAAGGTGGCTGATTTTTTCTGCTTGCCCACGTTGAATTAAACACGTAAAATATGTGTCTCATTAGAGACCATTACAATGTCCCTGAGGTGTGACTTTCCTTTTTAATGACACGCAGCACCCCCCTTGGTAGCGCTGCCCGTCTTCTGACATCATTGGTTGGCTGCCTGTACCTGTGCGTCCGCCCTGCCCGACACAACCCCCCTCGTTGTCTCATATATTTTGCCTGCGAGGGTGTGATTGATGGGCATGTGCAGTGCATATGTTCGCCTGTCTTAACTCATCTCCTTCCGCCTTCTTCAGACTGTGCGGCCTTATGGCCGTGGTAGGCGATAAGGGATCAGCTGAGGCCGCCCAGTCTGAAGCAGGTGTAAGGACATGTGTGAGTGGCAAACATATTTACTGCACAAGGCCACGAATCCCAGCCACGCAGTGTGATTTTTTGAAAACACACTGCGGGCCTGGGATTCATGGCCATTGCTAACCGCACCGGCCAACATGAAATGAGGTGAGAAGACAGGCAGCGCTCACAGCGCATGGCCAAGGGATCACAATAGCGCAGACTCCTGTACAGCAAATAACAACGCTCAGGAATCTGCGCCAAGCACCTAGGTGTAAAATTTGACACCTGTGCTGCGTCTCCTTAAAAAGACAAGTCACGCCTCCACTACTGCTTGACAGTATAATGGGCTAAAGAGTGTACGTGTTTTATTCAGCGTGTGCAATGAGCAAAATTAATATAGCAACCTTTGAATTGTGCAGCATTAATGCTGCACAAGGTGTGGCTCTTGTACCTTGCAACACCTGAGGGGGGGTTAAAGGTAACTTTTGAAATTGGTTCAACTAGGCTTCGGCCTACACTCTGCTCCTCTCCTCCTCCTGCTGACCCTGGGCTCTAACACCGCTAGTTTTTGCCCGGAAATGCGAGCTGCACAGAGAAAAACACCAGCCAATGAGTTAGTGGGGTTCAGCACCGCCAGCTGTTCCCCTGCTGTGTAGCCGGCATCATGTCCAGCACAAGCCACGCTGGCACAACAGACCAAAAGCTGCCACCAGTGCAGGCCTCGGCCTACACTCTGCTCCTCTCCTTCTCCTGCTGCCCCTGGGCTCAAACACCGCTAGTTTTTGGCCGGAAGTGCTAGCTGCACAGAGAAAAACACCAGCCAATGTGTTAGTGGGGTTCAGCACCGCCAGCTGTTCCCCTGCTGTGTAGCCGGCATCGTGTCCAGCACAAGCCACGCTGGCACAACAGACCAAAAGCTGCCACCAGTGCAGGCCTCGGCCTACACTCTGCTCCTCTCCTCCTCCTGCTGCCCCTGGGCTCAAACACCGCTAGTTTTTGCCCGGAAGTGCTAGCTGCACAGAGAAAAACACCAGTCAATGTGTCAGTGGGGTTCAGCACCGCCAGCTGTTCCCCTGCTGTGTAGCTGGCAACGTGTCCTGCAAACGCCATGCAGGCACCTATGTATAACAGCCACCTTGCACAGCAGTACTGCTGCATTTGTACAAGGTGGCTGACTTTTTCTCCTTGCCCACGTTTAATTAAACACGTACAAAATGTGTCTCATTGAGACCATTCCACTGTCCCTGAGGTGTGACTTTCCTTTCTAATGATACGCAGCACCACCATTGGTAGCGCTGCCCGTCTTTTGACATCATTGGTTAGCTGGCTGCACCTGTGCGTCCGCCCTGCTCGAAACAACGCCCCTCGGTGACTTATTTATTTTGACTGCGAGGGTGTGATTGATGGGCATGTGCAGTGCATATGTTTGCCTGTGTTCACTCATCTCCTTCCGCCTTCTTCAGACTGTGCAGCCTCATGGCCGCGGCATGCGAGAAGGGATCAGCAGAGGCCGCCCAGTCTGAAGCAGGTGTAAGGACGTGTGTGAGCGGCGAAAATATTTACTGCTCAAGGCCACGAATCCCAGCACCGCAGTGTGACTTTATGAAAAGGCACTGTGGGTCTGGGATTTATGGCCATCGTTAACCGCACCGGCCAACATGAAAGGAGGTCATAAGACGGGCAGCGCTAACAGGGCATTGCCAAGGGATAACACAAGAGCGCAGACTCCTGTACAGCAAATAACAACGCTCAGGAAGCTACGCCAAGCACCAAGGCGTTATTTGGGACACCTGTGCTGCGTCTCCTTAAAAAGACAAGTCACGCCTCCACTACAGTTTGACTGTAGAATGGGCTAAATTGTGTACGTCTTTCATTCAGCGTGTGCAAGTAGACAAATTAATAGAGCAACCTTTGACTTGTGCAGCATTAATGCTGCACAAGGTGTGGCTCTTGTACTTTGTAAGACCTGAGGGGGGGTTAAAGGTTTCCTTTGAAATTGGTTCAACTAGGCTTCGGCCTACACGCTGCTCCTCTCCTCCTCCTGCTGCCTCTGGGCTTTAACACCGCAAGTTTTTGCCCGGAAGTGCTAGCTGCACAGAGAAAAACACCCGCCATTGTGTCAATGGGGTTCAGCAACACCAGCTGTTCCCCCACTGTGTAGCCGGCAAAGTGTCCTGCAAACGCAACGCAGACACAAAGCTGCCTCCAGTGCAGGCTTTGGCCTACACTCTGCTCCCCCTGCTTACCCTTTGCTCCAACACCGCTAGTTGGGGCTCTAGGAAGACAATCTTTAATAGGCAACGCATCCGGGTTCCAGCACCGCCAGCTGGTTCTCGCCAGTGTTTTTGTCACGGGTACTCCCTCGTGCCCAGCCTGGTTCTGTAGTGCCAGTAGGCCAAGCTCCCCCTGTAGGACTGTTGGGGTTCGGAAACTGCGGCTGCCTCGCGGCCTAGCTGTTCTCTCCTCTCCTGTGGACCTTCGGGTCCACCACCTGGTTCCAGCACCGTCAGCTGGTTCCGGGCCGAGCCTTTGGCTTAGGTGCCTCCTCCTGGGTATCCGAGTTCCGCCAACGTCAGGCGGTCCTTGGTAGTGCTTTTAAGCACGGGCACCTACAGATTAGTAATCGGGTTCCAGCACCGTCAGCTGGTCCTCGGTCGTGCCATTGGCTCTTGCACACTGGGGCGACGCATCCGGGTTCCAGCACCGCCAGCTGGTTCTCGGCAGTGTTTTTGTCACGGGTACTCCCTCGTGCCCAGCCTGGTTCCAGCACCGTCAGCTGTTTCCGGGTAGTGTCAAGCTCACTGAGACGCCTATGCTTGCCCCGTCGTGTTGCGGTCGAGTTAGCCAACTCCAGGGTGCCTCCAGTTTAGGAGCTTCCTATGTGGGCTGCATGAATTGGCAGTCAAGGCTGGTTCTGTAGTGCCAGTAGGCCAAGCTCCCCCTGTAGAACTGTTGGGGTTCGGTAACTGCGGCTGCCTCGCGGCCTAGCTGTTCTCTCCTCTCCTGTGGACCTTGTGGTCCACCACCTGGTTCCAGCACCGTCAGCTGGTTCCGGGCCGAGCCTTTGGCTTAGGTGCCTCCTCCTGGGTATCCGAGTTCCGCCAATGTCAGGCAGTCCTTGGTAGTGCTTTTAAGCGCAGGCACCTACAGCTTAGTAAACGGGTTCCAGCACCGTCAGCTGGTCCTCGGTCGTGCCATTGGCTCTTGCACACTGGGGCAACGCATCCGGGTTCCAGCACCGCCAGCTGGTTCTCGGCAGTGTTTTTGTCACGGGTACTCCCTCGTGCCCAGCCTGGTTCCAGCACCGTCAGCTGTTTCCGGGTAGTGTCAAGCTCACTGAGACGCCTATGCTTGCCCCGTCGTGTTGCGGTCGAGTTAGCCAACTCCAGGGTGCCTCCAGTTTAGGAGCTTCCTATGTGGGCTGCATGAATTGGTAGTCAAGGCTGGTTCTGTAGTGCCAGTAGGCCAAGCTCCCCCTGTAGGACTGTTGGGGTTCGGTAACTGCGGCTGCCTCGCGGCCTAGCTGTTCTCTCCTCTCCTGTGGACCTTGTGGTCCACCACCTGGTTCCAGCACCATCAGCTGGTTCCGGTCCGAGCCTTTGGCTTAGGTGCCTCCTCCTGGGTATCCAAGTTCCGCCAACGTCAGGCGGTCCTTGGTAGTGCTTTTAAGCGCAGGCACCTACAGCTTAGTAAACGGGTTCCAGTACCGTCAGCTGGTCCTCGGTCGTGCCATTGGCTCTTGCACACTGGGGCGACGCATCCGGGTTCCAGCACTGCCAGCTGGTTCTCGGCAGTGTTTTTGTCACGGGAACTCCCTCGTGCCCAGCCTGGTTCCAGCACCGTCAGCTGTTTCCGGGGACTGTCAAACTCACTGAGACACCTATGCTTGCCCCGTCGTGTTGCGGTCGGGTTAGCCAACTCCAGGGTGCCTCCAGTTTAGGAGCTTCCTATGTGGGCTGCATGAATTGGTAGTCAAGGCTGGTTCTGTAGTGCCAGTAGGCCAAGCTCCCCCTGTAGGACTGTTGGGGTTCGGTAACTGCGGCTGCATCGTGGCCTAGCTGTTCTCTTCTCTCCTGTGGACCTTCGGGTCCACCACCTGGTTCCAGCACCGTCAGCTGGTTCCGGGCCGAGCCTTTGGCTTAGGTGCCTCCTCCTGGGTATCCGAGTTCTGCCAACGGCAGGCGGTCCTTGGTAGTGCTTTTAAGCGCAGGCACCTACAGCTTAGTAACCGGGTTCCAGCACCGTCAGCTGGTCCTCGGTCGTGCCATTGGCTCTTGCACACTGGGGCAACGCATCCGCGTTCCAGCACCGCCAGCTGGTTCTCGGCAGTGTTTTTGTCACGGGTACTCCCTCGTGCCCAGCCTGGTTCCAGCACCGTCAGCTGTTTCCTGGGAAGTGTAAAGCTCACTGAGACGCCTATGCTTGCCCCGTCGTGTTGTGGTCGGGTTAGCCAACTCCAGGGTTCCTCCAGTTTAGGAGCTTCCTATGTGGGCTGCATGAATTGGTAGTCAAGGCTGGTTCTGTAGTGCCAGTAGGCCAAGCTCCCCCTGTAGGACTGTTGGGGTTCGGTAACTGCGGCTGCCTCGCGGCCTAGCTGTTCTCTCCTCTCCTGTGGACATTGTGGTCCACCACCTGGTTCCAGCACCGTCAGCTGGTTCCGGGCCGAGCCTTTGGCTTAGGTGCCTCCTCCTGGGTATCCGAGTTCCGCCAACGTCAGGCGGTCCTTGGTAGTGCTTTTAAGCGCAGGCACCTACAGCTTAGTAAACGGGTTCCAGCACCGTCAGCTGGTCCTCGGTCGTGCCATTGGCTCTTGCACACTGGGGCAACGCATCCGGGTTCCAGCTCCGCCAGCTGGTTCTCGGCAGTGTTTTTGTCACGGGTACTCCCTCGTGCCCAGCCTGGTTCCAGCACCGTCAGCTGTTTCCGGGTAGTGTCAAGCTCACTGAGACGCCTATGCTTGCCCCGTCGTGTTGCGGTCGAGTTAGCCAACTCCAGGGTGCCTCCAGTTTAGGAGCTTCCTATGTGGGCTGCATGAATTGGTAGTCAAGGCTGGTTCTGTAGTGCCAGTAGGCCAAGCTCCCCCTGTAGGACTGTTGGGGTTCGGTAATTGCGGCTGCCTCACGGCCTAGCTGTTCTCTCCTCTCCTGTGGACCTTGTGGTCCACCACCTGGTTCCAGCACCATCAGCTGGTTCCGGGCCGAGCCTTTGGCTTAGGTGCCTCCTCCTGGGTATCCGAGTTCCGCCAACGTCAGGCGGTCCTTGGTAGTGCTTTTAAGCGCAGGCACCTACAGCTTAGTAAACGGGTTCCAGCACCATCAGCTGGTCCTCGGTCGTGCCATTGGCTCTTGCACACTGGGGCGACGCATCCGGGTTCCAGCACTGCCAGCTGGTTCTCGGCAGTGATTTTGTCACGGGAACTCCCTCGTGCCCAGCCTGGTTCCAGCACCGTCAGCTGTTTCCGGGGACTGTCAAACTCACTGAGACACCTATGCTTGCCCCGTCATGTTGCGGTCGGGTTAGCCAACTCCAGGGTGCCTCCAGTTTAGGAGCTTCCTATGTGGGCTGCATGAATTGGTAGTCAAGGCTGGTTCTGTAGTGCCAGTAGGCCAAGCTCGCCCTGTAGGACTGTTGGGGTTCGGTAACTGCGGCTGCATCGTGGCCTAGCTGTTCTCTTCTCTCCTGTGGACCTTCGGGTCCACCACCTGGTTCCAGCACCGTCAGCTGGTTCCGGGCCGAGCCTTTGGCTTAGGTGCCTCCTCCTGGGTATCCGAGTTCTGCCAACGGCAGGCGGTCCTTGGTAGTGCTTTTAAGCGCAGGCACCTACAGCTTAGTAACCGGGTTCCAGCACCGTCAGCTGGTCCTCGGTCGTGCCATTGGCTCTTGCACACTGGGGCAACGCATCCGGGTTCCAGCACCGCCAGCTGGTTCTCGGCAGTGTTTTTGTCACGGGTACTCCCTCGTGCCCAGCCTGGTTCCAGCACCGTCAGCTGTTTCCTGGGAAGTGTAAAGCTCACTGAGACGCCTATGCTTGCCCCGTCGTGTTGTGGTCGGGTTAGCCAACTCCAGGGTGCCTCCAGTTTAGGAGCTTCCTATGTGGACTGCATGAATTGGTAGTCAAGGCTGGTTCTGTAGTGCCAGTAGGCCAAGCTCCCCCTGTAGGACTGTTGGGGTTCGGTAACTGCGGCTGCCTCGCGGCCTAGCTGTTCTCTCCTCTCCTGTGGACCTTCGGGTCCACCACCTGGTTCCAGCACCGTCAGCTGGTTCCGGGCCGAGCCTTTGGCTTAGGTGCCTCCTCCTGGGTATCCGAGTTTCGCCAACGTCAGGCGGTCCTTGGTAGTGCTTTTAAGCGCAGGCACCTACAGCTTAGTAACCGGGTTCCAGCACCGTCAGCTGGTCCTCGGTTGTGCCATTGGCTCTTGCACACTGGGGCAATGCATCCGGGTTCCAGCACCGCCAGCTGTTTCTCGGCAGTGTTTTTGTCACGGGTACTCCCTCGTGCCCAGCCTGGTTCCAGCACCGTCAGCTGTTTCCAGGTAGTGTCAAGCTCACTGAGACGCCTATGTTTGCCCCGTCGTGTTGCGGTCGGGTTAGCCAACTCCAGGGTGCCTCCAGTTTAGGAGCTTCCTATGTGGGCTGCATGAATTGGCAGTCAAGGCTGGTTCTGTAGTGCCAGTAGGCCAAGCTCCCGCTGTAGGACTGTTGGGGTTCGGTAACTGCGGCTGCCTCGCGGCCTAGCTGTTCTCTCCTCTCCTGTGGACCTTCGGGTCCACCACCTGGTTCCAGCACCGTCAGCTGGTTCCGGGCCGAGCCTTTGGCTTAGGTGCCTACTCCTGGGTATCCGAGTTCCGCCAACGTCAGGCGGTCCTTGGTAGTGCTTTTAAGCGCAGGCACCTACAGCTTAGTAACCGGGTTCCAGCACCGTCAGCTGGTCCTCGGTCGTGCCATTGGCTCTTGCACACTGGGGCAACGCATCCGGGTTCCAGCACCGCCAGCTGTTTCTTGGCAGTGTTTTTGTCACGGGTACTCCCTCGTGCCCAGCCTGGTTCCAGCACCGTCAGCTGTTTCCAGGTAGTGTCAAGCTCACTGAGACGCCTATGTTTGCCCCGTCGTGTTGCGGTCGGGTTAGCCAACTCCAGGGTGCCTCCAGTTTAGGAGCTTCCTATGTGGGCTGCGTGAACTGGCAGTCAAGGCTGGTTCTGTAGTGCCAGTAGGCCAAGCTCCCCCTGTAGGACTGTTGGGGTTCGGTAACTGCGGCTGCCTCGCGGCCTAGCTGTTCTCTCCTCTCCTGTGGACCTTCGGGTCAACCACCTGGTTCCAGCACCGTCAGCTGGTTCCGGGCCGAGCCTTTGGCTTAGGTGCCTACTCCTGGGTATCCGAGTTCCGCCAACGTCAGGCGGTCCTTGGTAGTGCTTTTAAGCGCAGGCACCTACAGCTTAGTAACCGGGTTCCAGCACCGTCAGCTGGTCCTCGGTCGTGCCATTGGTTCTTGCACACTGGGGCAACGCATCCGGGTTCCAGCACTGCCAGCTGGTTCTCGGCAGTGTTTTTGTCACGGGTACTCCCTCGTGCCCAGCCTGGTTCCAGCACCGTCAGCTGTTTCCGGGTAGTGTCAAGCTCACTGAGACGCCTATGGTTGCCCCATCGTGTTGCGGTCGGGTTAGCCAACTCCAGGGTGCCTCCAGTTTAGTAGCTTCCTATGTGGGCTGCGTGAATTGGCAGTCAAGGATGGTTCTGTAGTGCCAATAGGCCAAGCTCCCGCTGTAGGACTGTTGGGGTTCGGTAACTGCGGCTGCCTCGCGGCCTAGCTGTTCTCTCCTCTCCTGTGGACCTTCGGGTCCACCACCTGGTTCCAGCACCGTCAGCTGGTTCTCGGCAGTGTCTTTTGCTCTTGTATCTTCTGCTCCCCATCCTGGTTCCAGTACCGTCAGCTGGTTCCGGGCAGAGCCTTTGGCTTAGGTGCCTCCTTCTGGGTATCCAAGTTCCACCAACGTCAGGTGGTCCTTGGTAGGGCTTTCAGGCACGGGTACCTCCTGCTTAGTAACCGGGTTCCAGTAACGTCAGCTGGTCCTCGGTAGTTCCATTGGCTCTTGGACCTTCGGCTACCCATCCGGGTTCCAGTACCGTCAGCTGGTTCTCGGCAGTGTCTTTTGCTCTTGTACCTTCTGCTCCCCATCCTGGTTCCAGTAACGTCAGCTGGTTCCGGGCAGAACCTTTGGCTTAGGTGCCTCCTTCTGGGTATCCGAGTTCCGCCAACGTCAGGCGGTCCTTGGTAGTGCTTTATAGCACGGGTACCTCCTGCTTAGTAACCGGGTTCCAGTAACGTCAGCTGGTCCTCGGTAGTTCCATAGGCTCTTGAACCTTCGGGTAGCCATCCGAGTTCCAGTTCCATCAGCTGGTTCTTGGCATTTTCTCAGCCTTCTTGTACCTTCTGCTACATTTCCAAGTTGAAGACCCTAAAGTCGACGACCCGGAAGACCACCCCGATGACGACGACGGCGGAGACGACGACGGCGTAGACGACCCTGGAGACAACGACCCTGGAGACGACGACATGGAAGACCGAGAAGCAGAAGAACAAGAGGCTGCAGAACAAAGAGCAGAAGAACATTAAGCATAACACTTAATATCAGAGCAAAAGATATTATCTAAATTATATGCAGAAGAAGACTAAGCAGTGTATGAGGGTGAGTCCGTTCCTCCTCGTGGTGCCCCTGGATAAAGCCTGATGCTGCAGGCCAAACTGAACGCGGACAAATTTAACTTTTATGACTGGCAGAACGGAAGGTGTAATCTTCAAACTTTTATAGATAACAACTACGGGAATGCCTGTCACAAATGAGAATATGATGAAGAAGTAGAATAGGAAGAATAATAACAGTTGAATAAAATGAATATGTAGAATAGGAAGAATAATAATAGTTGAATAAAATGAATATGAAGAATGTAATAAAAAAAATAGGTAGAAGATGAATAAGAAGATGAATAAGGTGAAGAAGTTGATGTCAAAGATGCTGATGATGATGAAGATGAAAGTGTGGGAAAAGTAAAAAAAAAAAAGGGGGAAGGGCGTGGAATAGTGAAACATCAATATCTGACAAAATAAAAAAAAAGTTACATAGTCAATATCTTTGTCACTACGAACGTCTTTAAAAAAAAAAGGCTATTCTATTTGATTGCGCTAAACCTCTATGACTTTAATGTCTCCGCCACCTCCCCAAATACATCCTGCATTCTTCTTTGTTGTTTTCCTTCATGTAGAATGAACCTACAAGGAAAGAAAGGGTTTATTTTAATTCCGATATTTTGGTCCCATTGACTTGCATTGGGATCGGGTATCGGTATCGGCGATATCCGATATTTTTTGAATATCGGCCGATCCTATCCGATACCGATACTTTCCGATATCGGAAGGTATCGCTCAACACTAGTCATTACTATTGTTTATTTAGCTTGTTTTATGAATGGATAGAGAAAGGTTTGTGGATATTTCATATAAATAAGGCAGATTTTCTTACAAATGAAAGTGTGCTTCTCAGGCACATTGTTCCCTAATGCATATTTGTGTATATCAAAGTTATTACTTTTATGTTGAGTAAATGGGTTTGTTTTGCACCTGATAATGTGTAGTCTCTTTTATTACATCCCTATGAAGGTCTATGATCACTTTTAGATCACTGAAATTGAGAAAATTAGATACACTTGTGGGTAGGGCTTCTGGATGAATAGGGTGAAATTTCTCCAGATTACCTCAACAAATTAACTGCTAGAATGTCAAAGGCCTGCAATGCTGTAATTGCTGCAAAGGGAGCATTCTTTGATGAAAGCAAAGTTTGAAGGCGAAAATTATTATTTCAAATTAACATCTTTTTTTCGAACCTTGTCAATGTCTGGACTAGATTTTCCATTCATTTTGCAACTCATTTGAGTAATAAAGGTATGAGTTTTCATATAAAGCACAAAATTGTCTGGGTGACCCTAAACTTTTGAACGGTTGTGTAGTTTCTATGAAACATATGTTTTAAGGGTTGTATGTAGGGTTGAGCGACATTTACTTTTATAGGATTGGGTCGGGTTTCACGAAACCCAACTTTCTCAAAAGTCGGGTCGAGTGAAATCGGCCGATCCTATAGAAAAGTCGGGGTCGGCCGAAACACAAAACCCAATGCAGTGCAATGGGATACTATGGTTTCCAGGGTCTGAAGGAGAGGAAACTTTCCTTCAGGCCCTGGGATCCATATTTAAGTGTAAAATAAAGAATTAAAATAAAAAATATTGCTATACTTACCCTCTGACGCGCCCTGGTACTAACCGGCAGCCTTCCTTCCTTCCTTAGAATCAGCGCGTGAAGGACCTTAGATGACGTCGCGGCTTGTGATTGGTCGCGCGACCGCCCATGTGACCACTCACGCGACCAATCACAAGCCGCGACGTCACCGAAGGTCCTTCAAGCGCTGATTCTTAGGAAGGAATTCTGCCGGAAAGAAGCAGGGCGCGTCCGAGGGTGAGTATATTCCTATTAGGTATATACTAATAGGTCACTGAGCGGTCACATGGGCGGTTGCGCGACCAATCACAAGCCGCGACGTCATCTAAGGTCCTTCACGCGCTGATTCTAAGGAAGGAAGGCTGCCGGCTAGTACCAGGGCGCGTCAGAGGGTAAGTATAGCAATATTTTTTATTTTAATTCTTTATTTTACACTTAAATATGGATTCCGATACCGATTTCCGATATTGCAAACATATCGGAACTCGGTATCGGAATTCCGATACCAGATTCAGAAGATCGCCGACCTCATGGCCGACCCCACACAGGGGTCGGGTCTGGTTTCATGAAACCCGACTTTGCCAAAAGTCGACGACTTCTGAAAATGGCCGACCCGTTTCGCTCAACCCTAGTTGAGATAAAGCATCAGCTTTGAAGTTCTTAATCCCAGGATGGTAAGTGACAAACTTAAACCTGATAAAAAACAAAGACGTCTGGCTTGTCTAGGATGAAGACATTTAGCAGATTTGAGCCAGAACAGATTTTTTTGATCAGAAATGACAGTGACAGAATAGACTGCCCCCTCCAAAAAGTTACACCATTCCTCAAAAGCCAACATGATGGCCAAATGTTCTGTATTGCCCACATCATAGTTCTTTTTGGACAGAAGCATCAACCTCAACCATAAATGGTTGGTAAATATAATAATAATAATAATAATAATAATAATAATAATAATTTTTATTTATATAGCGCCAACATATTCCGCAGCGCTTTACAAATTATAGAGGGGACTTGTACAGACAATAGACATTACAGCATAACAGAAATACAGGTCAAAACAGATACCAGGAGGAATGAGGGCCCTGCTCGCAAGCTTGCAAACTATGAGGAAAAGGGGAGACACGAGAGGTGGATGGTAACAATTGCTTTAGTTATTCGGACCGGCCATAGTGTAAGGCTCGGGTGTTCATGTAAAGCTGCATGAACCAGTTAACTGCCTAAGTATGTAGCAGTACAGACACAGAGGGCTATTAACTGCATAAAGTGAATGAGAACATGATGCGAGGAACCGGATTGTTTTTTTTTTTTTTTTATAAATAGGCCACACAGGGATCGTTAGGTTAATGCATATGCAAATATCAGTCTGAATGAATACAGGAGCAGTGGAAAAGAACTTCTTCAACTAAGAAAATGCCTGATAGGCAAAGTCAGACCAATTCGAGAAGTAACAGGGTTGGGATTGCTATTTTCCTCCTTCAAGGAGATCTTCAATCATGGGCCTTTTCACTTCCATCAGACTTGCTGTCTCTCTGGTCAGTTGATGTTTTTTTTTCAGCATTAGGTGTCATGTACAATGATCTGGACCATGTCTCACTTGATGAGTCTAAGCTATGTAAGCTCCAGCAGGGAGACCAGAAGGCTGAGGAATCTTCTTTCGAGTTCTACAGATGGGCTATTGACACCCGGTGGAACGATCCTGCTCTTAGCAGTTACTTTGGTGAGGGCCTGTTTGAAAGATGAAAAGACGCATTTGTGCTTCATGAAACTCCTGAGTCTTTGTAGGCTGCCGTGGCTCTGGCCATACGTATAGATAGATGCCTCAGGAATAAACCTGTTATGACACTGACTTTAATAGTACTCACTAAAAACAAAGTTTTAATTATGTCTGCTGAAGAACCGATGTAATAAGGGAGAGGGACCTAAAACTGTCCATGGAACTGGGACCCTAAATGTCCCTGTGTAAGGAGGTGGCGGGGAACCTCAGTTGCCTCCCCTCTCTTACACACTGAGCCCATGCAGCAACCCAATGGTTCCCTCAAGGTTTATGTGTAATGTTTCATGTATAATGTTTAATGTGTAATGTTCAATGTACTGTGAATGTTATGACTACATGTGTATAAAGTTAGTTCAGGGACAGAAGGAGGTAAAAAGTGGGTCGGTCAACCAGGCTTACAGGAGAAGGATTTTCCTGTTTTTGCAGCAGAGCTTGGGCAGGCTTGCCAGAGGCAGGACGTTCTTCACTGCCAGGGGCAGAGGGTTCACCGGTCGGGGAGGACACTTACTAACATGGCCTGAATGGGAACTGTGGAGACTGTGCCGTCTCACAAAGTAGCAGGGACAGAGCAGGAAGCATTCCATAGTTATAGTAAAGTTTTCCTGTTGGAACAGAACTGTGGACTGTGGTGTTTTCCTGCGAGCTCATCCCCAGTGGCTGGAGTACATGTATGATAGAGGTAACTGACCGTACCACAGGATTAGGACGTCACTTGTCTGTGTGCAAGCGGCCGGGGTGCTCATTGACCGTGTCTTAGTAAACTCGGCCATGACTACCACCCCGTGCCACTTTGCTACACTTGGCGTAGTTGGCAGGATCAAATCCGGAAGCCCTGCAGCTACATAACTAGTGGAGAAGAGCCCTGAAACTTGTGAACTGCTGACAGCTGTGAAAGTGTTAAAAATGGCAGCAGATAGTGACTTTAACCCCTTCATGACCCAGCCTATTTTGACCTTAAAGACCTTGCCGTTTTTTGCAATTCTGACCAGTGTCCCTTTATGAGGTAATAACTCAGGAACGCTTCAACGGATCCTAGCGTTTCTGAGATTGTTTTTTCGTGACATATTGGGCTTCATGTTAGTGGTAAATTTAGGTCAATAAATTCTGCGTTTATTTGTGATAAAAACGGAAATTTGGCGAAAATTTTGAAAATTTCGCAATTTTCACATTTTGAATTTTTATTCTGTTAAACCAGAGAGTTATGTGACACAAAATAGTTAATAAATAACATCTCCCACATGTATACTTTACATCAGCACAATTTTGGAAACAAAATTTTTTTTTGCTAGGAAGTTATAAGGGTTAAAATTTGACCAGCGATTTCTCATTTTTACAACGAAATTTACAAAACCATTTTTTTTAGGGACCACCTCACATTTGAAGTCAGTTTTAGGGGTCTATATGGCTGAAAATACCCAAAAGTGACACCATTCTAAAAACTGCACCCCTCAAGGTACTCAAAACCACATTCAAGAAGTTTATTAACCCTTCAGGTGCTTCACAGCAGCAGAAGCAACATGGAAGGAAAAAATGAACATTTAACTTTTTAGTCACAAAAATTATATTTTAGCAACAATTTTTTTTCCCAATAGTAAAAGGAGAAACTGAACCACGAAAGTTGTTGTACAATTTGTCCTGAGTACGCGGATACCTCATATGTGGGGGTAAACCACTGTTTGGGCGCACGGCAGGGCTTGGAAGGGAAGGAGCGCCATTTGACTTTTTGAATGAAAAATTGGCTCCACTCTTTAGCGGACACCATGTCACGTTTGGAGAGCCCCCGTGTGCCTAAAAATTGGAGTTCCCCCACAAGTGACCCCATTTTGGAAACTAAACTCCCCAAGGAACTTATCTAGATGCATAGTGAGCACTTTGAACCCCCAGGTGCTTCACAAATTGATCCGTAAAAATGAAAAAGTACTTTTTTTTCACAAAAAAATTCTTTTAGCCTCAATTTTTTCATTTTCACATGGGCAACAGGATAAAATGGATCCTAAAATTTGTTGGGCAATTTCTCCTGAGTACACCAATACCTCACATGTGGGGGTACACCACTGTTTGGGCACATGGTAAGGCTCGGAAGGGAAGGAGCGCCATTTGACTTTTTGAATGAAAAATTATCTCCATCGTTAGCAGACACCATGTCGCATTTGGAAAGACCCTGTGTGCCTAAACATTGGCGCTCCCCCACAAGTGACCCCATTTTGGAAACTAGACCCCCCAAGGAACTTATCTAGATGCCTAGTGAGCACTTTAAACCCTCAGATGCTTCACAAATTGATCTGTAAAAATGAAAAAGTACTTTTTTTTCACAAAAAAATTCTTTTCACCTCAATTTTTTCATTTTCACATGGGCAATAGGATAAAATGGATCATAAAATTTGTTGGGCAATTTCTCCCGAGTACGACGATACTTCATATGTGGGGGTAAACCACTGTTTGGGCACTCGGCAGGGCTCGGAAGGGAAGTCGCGCCATTTGACTTTTTGAATGGAAAATTAGCTCCAATTGTTAGCGGACACCATGTCGGGTTTGGAGAGCCCCTGTGTGCCTAAACATTGGAGCTTCCCCACAAGTAACCCCATTTTGGAAACTAGACCCCCCAAGGAACTTATCTAGATGCATATTGAGCACTTTAAACCCCCAGGTGCTTCACAGAAGCCATGAAAATAAAAAATAATTTTTCTTTCCTCAAAAATGATTTTTTAGCCTGGAATTTCCTATTTTGCCAAGGGTAATAGGGGAATTTGGACCCCAAATTTTGTTGTCCATTTTGTCCTGAGTACGCTGATACCCCATATGTGGGGGTAAACCACTGCTTGGGTGCACGGCAGGGCTCAGAAGGGAAGGCACGCCATTTGGCTTTTTAAATGGAAAATTAGCTCCAATCATTAGCGGACACCATGTCACGTTTGGAGAGCCCCTGTGTGCCTAAACATTGGAGATCCCCCAGAAATGACCCCATTTTGGAAACTAGACCCCCAAAGGAACTAATCTAGATGTGTGGTGAGGACTTTGAACCCCCAAGTGCTTCACAGAAGTTTATAACGCAGAGCCATGAAAATAAAAAAAAATAATTATTTTCTCAAAAATGATCTTTTAGCCTGCAATTTTTTATTTTCCCAAGGGTAACAGGAGAAATTTGACCCCAAAAGTTGTTGTCCAGTTTCTCCTGAGTACGCTGAGACCCCATATGTGGGGGTAAACCACTGTTTGGGCACATGCCGGGGCTCGGAATTGAAGTAGTGACGTTTTGAAATGCAGACTTTGATGGAATGCTCTGCGGGCGTCACGTTGCGTTTGCAGAGCCCCTGATGTGGCTAAACAGTAGAAACCCCCCACAAGTGACCACATTTTGGAAACTAGACCCCGAAAGGAACTTATCTAGATGTGTGGTGAGCACTTTGAACCCCCAAGTGCTTCACAGAAGTATACAGTTAGGGCCAGAAATATTTGGACAGTGACACAAGTTTTGTTGTTTTAGCTGTTTACAAAAACATGTTCAGAAATACAATTATATATATAATATGGGCTGAAAGTGCACACTCCCAGCTGCAATATGATAGTTTCCACATCCAAATCGGAGAAAGAGTTTAGGAATCATAGCTCTGTAATGCATAGCGTCCTCTTTTTCAAGGGACCAAAAGTAATTGGACAATGGACTCTAAGGGCTGCAATTAACTCTGAAGGCGTCTCCCTCGTTAACCTGTAATCAATGAAGTAGTTAAAAGGTCAGGGGTGGATTCCAGGTGTGTGGTTTTGCATTTGGAAGCTGTTGCTGTGAGCAGACAACATGCGGTCAAAGGAACTCTCAATTGAGGTGAAGCAGAACATCCTGAGGCTGAAAAAAAAAGAAAAAATCCATCAGAGAGATAGCAGACATGCTTGGAGTAGCAAAATCAACAGTTGGGTACATTCTGAGAAAAAAGGAATTGACTGGTGAGCTTGGGAACTCAAAAAGGCCTGGGTGTCCACGGATGACAACAGTGGTGGATGATCGCCGCATACTTAATTGGGGGAAGAAGAACCCGTTCACAACATCAACTGAAGTCCAGAACACTCTCAGTGAAGTAGGTGTATCTGTCTCTAAGTCAACAGTAAAGAGAAGACTCCATGACAGTAAATACAAAGGGTTCACATCTAGATGCAAACCATTCATCAATACCAAAAATAGACAGGCCAGAGTTAAATTTGCAGAAAAACACCTCAAGAAGCCAGCTCAGTTCTGGAAAAGTATTCTATGGACAGATGAGGCAAAGATCAACCTGTACCAGAATGATGGGAAGAAAAAAGCTTGGAGAAGAAAGGGAACGGCACATGATCCAAGGCACACCACATCCTCTGTAAAACATGGTGGAGGCAACGTGATGGCATGGGCATGCATGGCTTTCAATGGCACTGGGTCACTTGTGTTTATTGATGACATAAGAGCAGACAAGAGTAGCCGGATGAATTCTGAAGTGTACCGGGATATACTTTCAGCCCAGATTCAGCCAAATGCTGCAAAGTTGATTGGACGGCGCTTCATAGTACAGATGGACAATGACCCCAAGCATACAGCCAAAGCTACCCAGGAGTTCATGAGTGCCAAAAAGTGGAACATTCTGCAATGGCCAAGTCAATCTCCAGATCTAAACCCAATTGAGCATGCATTTCACTTGCTCAAATCCAGACTTAAGACGGAAAGACCCACAAACAAGCAAGACCTGAAGGCTGCGGCTGTAAAGGCCTGGCAAAGCATTAAGAAGGAGGAAACCCAGCGTTTGGTGATGTCCATGGGTTCCAGACTTAAGGCAGTGATTGCCTCCAAAGGATTTGCAACAAAATATTGAAAATAAAAATATTTTGTTTGGGTTATGTTTATTTGTCCAATTACTTTTGACCTCCTAAAATGTGGAGTGTTTGTAGAGAAATGTGTACAATTCCTACATTTTCTATCAGATATTTTTGTTCAACCCTTCAAATTAAACGTTACAATCTGCACTTGAATTCTGTTGTAGAGGTTTCATTTCAAATCCAATGTGGTGGCATGCAGAGCCCAACTCGCGAAAATTGTGTCACTGTCCAAATATTTCTGGCCCTAACTGTATAATGCAGAGCCGTGAAAATAATAAATACGTTTTCTTTCCTCAAAAATAATTATTTAGCCCAGAATTTTTTAATTTTCCCAAGGGTAACAGGAGAAATTTGACCCCAATATTTGTTGTCCAGTTTCTCCTGAGTACGGTGATACCCCATATGTGGGGGTAAACTACTGTTTGGGCACATGCCGGGGCTCGGAATTGAAGTAGTGAAGTTTTGAAATGCAGACTTTGATGGAATGCTCTGCGGGCGTCACGTTGCGTTTGCAGAGCCCCTGATGTGGCTAAACAGTAGAAACCCCCCACAAGTGACCCCATCTTGGAAACTAGACCCCGAAAGGAACTTATCTAGATGTGTGGTGAGCACTTTGAACCCCCAAGTGCTTCATATAAGTTTATAATGCAGAACCGTGAAAATAATAAATACGTTTTCTTTCCTCAAAAATAATTATTTAGCCCAGAATTTTTTATTTTCCCAAGGGTAACAGGAGAAATTGGACCACAAAAGTTGTTGTCCAGTTTCTCCTGAATACGCTGATACCCCCTGTGTGGAGGTAAACCACTGTTTGGGCACACATCGGGGCTCAGAAGGGAAGTAGTGACGTTTTGAAATGCAGACTTTGATGGAATGGTGTGCCTAAACAGTAGAAACCCCCCACAAGTGACCCCATTTTAGAAACTAGACCCCCCAAGGAACTTATCTAGATATGTGGTGAGCACTTTGAACCCCCAAGTGCTTCACAGACGTTTACAACGCAGAGCCGTGAAAATAAAAAATCAGTTATCTTTCCTCAAAAATGATGTTTTAGCAAGCATTTTTTTATTTTCACAAGGGTAACAGGAGAAATTGGACCCCAGTAATTGTTGCGCAGTTTATCCTGAGTATGCTGGTACCCCATATGTGGGGGTAAACCACTGTTTGGGCACACGTCGAGGCTCGGAATTGAGGGAGCACCATTTGACTTTTTGAATACGAGATTGGCTGGAATCAATGGTGGCGCCATGTTGCGTTTGGAGACCCCTGATGTACCTAAACAGTGGAAACCCCTCAATTCTACCTCCAACACTAACCCCAACACACCCCTAACTCTAACCCCAACTGTAGCCATAACCCTAATCACACCCCTAACCACAACCCTAATTCCAACCCTAACCCTAAGGCTATGTGCCCACGTTGCGGATTCGTGTGAGATTTTTCAGCATCATTTTTTAAAAATCCGCGGGTAAAAAGCACCTGCGGATTTTCTGCGGATTTCCAGTGTTTTTTGTGCGGATTTCACCTGCGGATTCCTATTGAGGAACAGGTGTAAAATGCTGCGGAATCCGCACAAAGAATTGACATGCTGCGGAAAATGCAACGCAGCGTTTCCGCGCGGTATTTTCCGCACCATGGGCACAGCGGATTTGGTTTTCCATGGTACTGTAAACCTGATGGAACACTGCTGCGAATCCGCAGCGGCCAATCCGCTGCGGATCCGCAGCCAAATCCGCACCGTGTGCACATAGCCTAATTCTAAAGGTATGTGCACACACTGCGGAAAACGCTGCGGATTCACAGCAGTTTCCCATGAGTTTACAGTTCAATGTAAACCTTTGGGAAACAAAAATCGCTGTACACATGCTGCAGAAAAACTGCACGGAAACGCAGCGGTTTACATTCTGCAGCATGTCACTTTTTTGTGCGGATTCCGCAGAGGTTTTACAACTGCTCAAATAGAAAATCGCAGTTGTAAAACCGCAGTGAAATGCGCAGATAAAACGCGGTAAATCCGCCATAAATCCGCAGCGGTTTAGCACTGCGGATTTATCAAATCCGCAGCGGAAAAATCCGCAGAGGACCAGAATACGTGTGCACATACCGAAACCCTAACCCTAGCCTTAACCCTACCCCTAACCCTACCCCTAACCCTACCCCTAACCCTATTCTAACATTAGTGCAAAAAAAAATTCTTTATTTTTTTATTGTCCCTATCTATGGGGGTGACAAAGGGGGGGGGGGGTCATTTGTTATTTTTTTTTTTTGATCACTGAGATATAATCTATCTCAGTGATCAAAATGCACTTTGGAACGAATCTGCCGGCCGGCAGATTCGGCGGGCGCACTGCGCATGCGCCCGCCATTTTGGAAGATGGCGGCGCCAAGGGAGAAGACGGACGGACCCCGGCAGGATCGGTAAGTATGATGGGGTGGGGGGGAGCACGGGGGGGGGGGAATCGGAGCATGGGGGGGTGGATCGGAGCGCGGGAGGGGTGGAACGGAGCACGGGGGGTGGAACGGAGCACGGGGGGTGGAACGGAGCACGGGGGGGTGGAACGGAGCACGGGGGTGGAACGGAGCACAGGGGGGGGTGGATTGGAGTGCAGGGGGGGTGATTGGAGCACGGGGAGGGTGATTGGAGCACGGGGGGAGCGGAGCACAGGACGGAGGGGAGCCGGAGCAGTGTACCGGACAGATCGGAGGGCTGGGGGGGCGATTGGTGGGGTGGGGGCACTTTAGTGTTTCCAGCCATGGCCGATGATATTGCAGCATCAGCCATGGCTGGATTGTAATATTTCACCAGTTATAATAGGTGAAGTATTACAAATCGCTCTGATTGGCAGTTTTACTTTCAACAGCCAATCAGAGCGATCGTAGCCACGGGGGGGGGGTGAAGCCACCCCCCCTGGGCTAATCTACCACTCCCCCTGTCCCTGCAGATCGGGTGAAATGGGAGTTAACCCTTTCACCCGCTGCAGGGACGCGATCTTTCCATGACGCCACATAGGCGTCATGGGTCGGATTGGCACCGACTTTCATGACGCCTACGTGGCGTCATGGGTCGGGAAGGGGTTAAGAAGGTGCTGACCGCTGACCAGGAAACAAAAATGGAGAGTGGTGCCACCTTTCTTGGGCGTCTTGGAAGGAAATTGGCGCCGAAAGGAAGAAGGCCACATCCCACTGTGTGTAATGCCCGCCCAAAATGGGTGCGGGCGAAGAAGAAGCTTCAGCCATCCCAACAGAGTGTGAGGAAATGGGTGGAGCAGTCAGAAGTAATTCTGCCCATGAATGGGAGGAGCCCAGGAGGCCAAGACCGTGTGTCGAGAGAGGAGATACCATTGCCGGACAGCATGCAGAGGCGAAGCATGTCCTTCCATGGTGGCATTGGGCGCCAGGACTGGAAGCACTATGTGGCCTGGGCGGAGACGAGACCCCTGTCCATTGAGGCCTGGTGGATGAATAAGAGGGAGGAGTGGCATCCTTTTCGACAGCTGGAGAAACGGCCTGTTGAGGATGAGGAGTTTGCGAGGCCAGCTGAGCCAGAACAGGCCCGGAAGACACTGGAGGCTGTTCTGAGTGGGGTCATTGCGACCATGGCCACTGGCTCCCGCGGCCGCATGAAAAGATCATCAACGGATGCAGTAGCGGTGAGTAAGGAGCCCACGTTGACCAGATGGTCACACCCAGGCATACCCCCTCACGACCCTCGGCCTCTCCGTCGTCACCGACCCTCGCTGCCCCTCCCAACGCATACCTGGAGGAATACAGAGCCCGCTCGACAGAGGAGATCCGGTGCATCCGGAGCATAATCAGCAACAAGAAGCAATGAGAATGCCATGTTGTAAAGAAACTGCAGTGCCCGGCGGGGGGAGCTATGGCTGGATGAGTGACCAGCGGCGTTGTCTGGCACTTTGACTCCATGAGGTGTTATTGATTTATCCTCGAGACAAGCACTGGAGATAAAGTTTACATGAACACCAGATCCATTGCTAATAGAGGTCCCCTTCAGCTGTGGGACCATTTCACATTTGTGAAGGAACAAAGGCCCCGAGGGCCATATGCAGTGGCTGTGAAAATGGCCTCCAGTCTTGAGGAAGGATGACCATGGGAGGTCCAGAAATGTGAGCAGCCAACTTCAATGATCGCAGCTCCTGCAGCTAGACAGAAGGAAGCGACGCCTGGACAGAGTGTGGCGGTTGCAGGTGCATGACCAGAGCCGGAAGCTCTGGAAGCCATGAGGCAACCGATGAAGGGGACACAGAGTAGGAGAAACAGTGGAGACTCCTACAGCGGATCCTCGGACCATACATGCATTGTTGTGCAGGGTCCAAATGCGGCCCACTATTCTAACCAACGGCCATGTATTGAGTGATAAAGCCCCTTTGAGAAAGTTGTGCCGGTTGCACTGTAGAAAGAATGTGAGTGAAGAGACTGTTCGGGGTCTCTTAAGGGCAGGAAGCCCTGTATGACAACAGGAATGGGTGTCAGTGGTGACCATCCCGGTCACAGAGGAATGACTTTGTTTTCTCCCCTCCTCCAAGTTTCTTTCCGCACAGTTGCGCATCCCCTGCTAGATTATGGGGCTGAAACCCTACGAGGGTTGGTTGCTATGAACTGTTTATGTAGCTGCTATAAGGACTGAACTGTTTTAACCTTGAACTTTACCCATTTTTAACCCTGAACTGTCCCCAGTTAAAGGCAGCGCACCAGTGTGTTAATGAGCCTGTAATCTAGTAAAAGGAGGGAGGAGGAGAAGCTGTGCAGTAGGACCCAAGGAGCGAGCTGGGTCAGGACTGTGTGGCTATTGGGCCAGTATGTTTGAGTAAGTCCCAGGACCCAAGGGACTGGGGTCAGTCGGACCCACCTTAAGAGGAACAGGGACTCTTTTGCTTCTAAGGTTTTACCACACAGCCGAGCCGAAGTGACGTTGGACTCATCGGCAGCATCAGACAGAGACTGCATGTGTTTAATAAACTGTGTTAACTTTACAGGAGCTATTATGGTCAGGTACAACTATATTTTAGGAGTTAGGAGTGTAAGGATGTGGCAGGGAACGTCAGTTGCCTCTTCTCTCCTACACACTGAGCTCATGCAGCACCCCCAATGATTCCCTCAAGTGTTATCTGTAATGTTTTGTGTATATTGTTTTGTGTGTAATGTGTAACGTACTGTGAATGTTATGTGATGTGTATAAATTTAGTTCAGGGACAGAAGAAGTTAAAAAGGGGGCCGGTCCACCAGGCTAACAGGAGAAGGATTTCCTGTTTTTGCAGCAGAGCCTGTGCAGGTTTGCCTGAGGCAGGACGCTTTTCACTGCCAGGAGCAGAGGGTGCCCCGATCGGGGGAGACACTAACACGGACTGTGGGGCAGTGTGGAAGGGTCCTTGTGTTGAGGACCGACCGCAGAAGGCAAGGTGATGGGGTTCTCACTGATGGTGTCTTAGCAAACTCGGCCATGACTACCACCCCATGCCACCTTGCTACACATGTACAAAGCGTACACTTGATGGTAGAGAGGCTTGGGTCTCCAACCTTACTATGATCCTGTTAAACCCTAAGCTGTCACCTCCCTCACCCCATGTGGCATTTCACAGTGACTGAAAACCACTATCATACAAAACACTAATTAAAAAATACAGAGGAGGATAAGGAAAGGGAGGAATAAAAAACAAACAAATAGGAACAAGGATGAGGATATAAATATTCATGAAACCACTGCACACAAAAAACCCAAGCAACACTCCTAACTTCAACACTTTAAAGCTCAACACTCTCCAGGAAGAAGATTCTTTCACCATCAAGGAAAAGAAACACCCAGAGCTTGAACATTTAGGGACAGGAAATGGAATCAGCAGCTGAGAGCAAGCATACTGCATGTTCCCAGCCAGAAATGGAAATATTCCTTAACCGTTTCAGCACTGATAGGAAAGAAGTCCATTTAAAATAGTACACAAATTAGACCTTCTATAAAGAAGACTTGCAATTCATTACCAGATGTGCCCTCCTAACTCCAGGTGGAAATGACTACCTCATGACAGAAGATGTATTCTTAACACCTTTTCCACTTTTGACGTATATGTACGCCAAAAGTCGTGTCCTTGCTTTTGGTGCGGGCTTACACGCCAAGCCAGCATTTTTTCACGCTCATGATTGCTGACGTTACTAACTGGGGGTGAAGAGGAGCGACTGTTAACCTGATAAATGCCGCTGTGAATCTCTAAAATTGCAAAAAAAAGGGCAATTCCACAATTTTTTTCATGGGGGGGTTAGTTACCATGATCACTAAATTGGTAAAAGCCACTGTTTGGGTGCATGGCAGGGCTCAGAAGGGAGGGAGCACTGTTTGACTTTTTGAACGCAAAATTGGCTGGAATCAATGGTGGCGCCTTGTCAAATTTAGAGACACCCTGATGTACCTAAACAGTGAAAAAAGCCCAATTCTAACTCCAACCCTAACCCAAAAAACAACTCTAATCCTAATCCCAACCCTAACCATAACCCTAACCACAAACCTAACACCCAAAAAAGACCCCTAGCCCTAATCCCAACCCTAATCATAAACCTAACCTCAAACCTAACCCTAACACACCCCTAACCCTAGCCTTAAACCTAACCTTAGACCTAACACTAGCCCTTGCCCTAACACTAGCCTTCACCCTAACATTAGCCCATCTCATTTTAGCCCAACTGTAACCATAATGGAAAAATGGAATCAAATTTATTTATTTTTTATTCATTTCTTTTTCCTAGCTAAGGGGGGGGGGGATAAAAGGGGTTTTTATTTACTACATTTTTTAATTTGATCACTGTGATAGGGTCTATCACAGTGATCAAAATGAACCAAAAGGAAAAATGTCCTATTGTTGATGGGTGCCGGCTGGCAGATCTCGGTGGGCGCACTGCCATTTTCATCCTGAAAAAGACATCGGCAGCCCGGGGGACTTCGTGGGGGCAAACAGAGACTCCAGAGGTACGGGGGAGGGGGGGTGATTGCAGGTCCAGGGGACCCTATTTCTCTCTCATCTGATGTGCAATCACATCAGAGGCGAGAAAAATTAAATGGAAAAATCAGACTTTTTTTTTTGCAGTCACCGTCATACTGCTATTAACGACTATCGCAACAGCGGGGTCAGTAAGAATCAACCCGAATCATGTTCTCTGGGGTCTGAGCTACCCCGGAAGCTGAGACCCTGGAGAAATTCTGACTCTGGGAGGCACTATACACTTTTTCCACAGCACCGTTAAAAGGCGGCGCTGTGGTTTAAGTACCCTTATCTGCAGCAGTTAAAAAGCACATCGGCAGTCATTACAGGGTGAACCCCTTAGTGACAGAGCCAATTTGGTACTTAATGACCGAGCCAATTTTTACATTTCTGACCACTGTCAATTTATGAGGTTATAACTCTGGAACGCTTCAACGGATCCCGCTGATTCTGAGACTGTTTTTTCATGACATATTGTACTTCATGTTAGAGGTAACATTTCTTCGATATTACTTGCGATTATTTATGAAAAAAACGGAAATATGGCGAAAATTTTTAAAATTTTGCAATTTTCAAACTTTGTATTTCTATCCCCTTAAATCAGAGAGATATGTCATGAAAAATATCTAATAAATAACATTTCCCACATGTCTACTTTACATCAGCACAATTTTGGAAACAAAATTTTTTTTTGTTAGGGAGTTATAAGGGTTAAAAGTTGACCAGCAATTTCTCATTTTTACAACACCATTTTTTTAGGGACCACATCACATTTGAAGTCATTTTGAGGGGTCTATATGATAGAAAATAACGAAGTGTGACACCATTCTAAAAACTGCACCCCTCAAGGCTCTCAAAACCACATTCAAAAAGTTTATTAACCCTTTACGTGCTTCACAGGAACTGAAACAATGTGGAAGGAAAAAATGAACATTTAACTTTTTTTTGCAAACATTTTAATTCAGAACCAATTTTTTTATTTTCACATGTGTAAAAACAGAAATGTAACCATAAATTTTGTTATGCAATTTCTTCTGAATACGCCAATACCCCATATGTGGGGGTAAACCACTTTTTGGGCGAACAGCAGAACTTGGAAGTGAAGGAGCGCCGTTTTACTTTTTCAATGTAGAATTGGCTGGAATTGAGATTGGACGCCATGTCACGTTTGGAGAGCCCCTGATGTGCCTAAACAGTGGAAACCCCCCACAAGTGACACCATTTTGGAAACTAGACCCCTTAAGGAACTTATCTAAATGTGTGGTGAGCAGTTTGAACCCCAATGTGCTTCACAGAAGTTTATAACGTTGAGCCGTGAAAATAAAAAATCACATTTTTTCTACAAAAATGATTTTTTGCCCCCAAATTTTTATTTTCACAAGGGTAACAGGAGAAATTAGACCACAAAAGTTATAGTGCAATTTCTCCTGAGTACGTCGATACCCAATATGTGGGGGTGAACCACTGTTTGGGCCCACCGCAAAGCTTGGAAGAGAAGGAGTGCCATTTTACTTTTTCAATGTAGAATTGTCTGGAATTGAGATCGGACGCCATGTCGCGTTTGGAGAGCCCCTGATGTGCCTAAACAGTGGAAACCCCCCACAAGTGATCCCATTTTGGAAACTAGACCCCTTAAGGAACTTATTTAGATGTGTGGTGAACACTTTAATCCCCCAGGTGCTTCACAGAAGTTTATAACGTAGAGCCGTGAAAATAAAAAATCACATTTTTTCTACAAAAATTATCTTTTTGCCCCCAAATTTTTATTTTCACAAGGCTAACAGGAGAAAGTAGACCACAAATGTTGTTGTGCAATTTCTCCTGAGTACGACAATACCCCATATGTGGGGGTAAACCACTGTTTGGGCGCACCGCAGAGCTTGGAAGAGAAGGAGTGCCGTTTTACTTTTTCAATGTAGAATTGGCTGGAATTGAGATCAGACGCCATGTCGCGTTTGGAGAGCCCCTGATGTGCCTAAACAGTAGAAACCCCCCACAAGTGACCCCATTTTGGAAACTAGACCCCCCATGGAACTTATCTAGATGTGTGGTGAGAACTTGGAATGCCCAAGTGCTTCACAGAAGTTTAGAATGCAAAGTCGTGAAAATAAAAAATATTTTTTTTTCCACAAAAAAGATATTGTAGCCCCCAAATTTTTATTTTTACAAGGGTAACAGGAGAAATTGGACCACTAAAGTTGTTGTCCAATTTATCCTGAGTATGCTGATGCCCCATATGTGGGGGTAAACCACTGTTTGGGCACACGGCAGAGCTCGGAGGGGAAGGAGCGCTGTTTTGGAATGCAGACTTAGATAGAATGTTCTGTGGGCGTTATGTTGCGTTTGCAGAGCCCCTGATGTACCTAAACAGTAGTAACCCCCACAAGTGACCACATTTTGGAAACCAGACCTCCCAAGGAAGTTATCTAGATGTGTGGTGAGAACTTTGAATGCCCAAGTGCTTCACAGAAGTTTATAATGTAGAGTCATGAAAATAAAAAATATTTTTTTTTCCACAAAAAAGATTTTGTAGCCCCCAAGTTTTTATTTTCACAAGGGTAACAGGAGAAATTGGACCCCAAAAGTTGTTTTCCAATTTATCCCGAGTACGCTGATGCCCCATATGTGGGAGTAACGCACTGTTTGGGCGCACGGCAGAGCTCAGAAGGGAGGGAGCGCCATTTGACTTTTTGAGCGCAAAATTGGCTGTCGTGTTTGGAGACCCCCTGATGTACCTAAACAGTGGAAACCCCCCAATTCTAGCTCCAACCCTAACCTCAACACACCCCTAACCCTAATTCCAACCCGATCCATAATCCTAATCACTAACCCTAACGATAATCACAACCCTTACCCCAAAACAACCCTAATGTCAACCCTAACCATAACCCTAATCAAAACCATAAATCCAACACACCCCTAATCCTAATCTCAACCCTAACCTCAAAACCTAACCCTAATCCCAATACACCCCTAATCCCAACCCTAACCTTAACCCTAATCCCAAACCTATCCCTAATCCCAAGCGTAACCCAAATGCCAACCCTAACCCTAATACCAACCCTAATCCAAACCCTAACCCTAACCTCAAACCTAACCCTAATCTCAATACACCCCTAATCACAACCCTGTTGTGAATTCTGCTTTTGGGCTCCCTCTAGTGGCTGTAGGTGGTAATGCAGTTGTCTCTGGGCTGCAGTCCTGGACAGGTGTATCTGCTGATTGCAATTCTGACTGGGGTATTTAGGTTTGCTGGACTCATTAGTCCGTGCCAGTTGTCAATGTTTCTTGGGAAGTGTTGGATCTCTGTCTGGCTTCTCCTGCTTAGCTGCCAATTCAGCAAAGATAAGTGTCTGTTTCTTTTTCTATGGCACACAAGCTGTGTGCTTGTGTTTTGATTGTATTCCTGCTCTGAGTTTAGTAGTCTCTGGAGTTGCAGATATACGTTTCATGTCTTTAGTTAGATGGAGGAATTTTTTGTATAATCTGCTGTGGATATTTTTGGAAGGGTTTTAATACTGACCGCACAGAACTCTGTCCTATCCTTTCCTATTTTAGCTAGAGTGGCCTCTCGTGCTAAATCCTGTTTTCTGACTGTGTGTGTCTTTCCTCTCCTACTCACAGCCAATATTTGTGGGGGGCTGCCTATCCTTTGGGGTTCTGCTCTGAGGCAAGGTAGTATTCCTATTTCCATCTTTAGGGGTATTTAGTCCTCGGGCTGTGACGAGGTGTCTAGGTCTTGTTAGGTACACCCCACGGCTACTTCTAGTTGCGGTGTTAAGATCAGGATTTGCGGTCAGTATAGTTACCACCTACTCCAGTGAAAGTTTTCATGCTACTCCAAGGTCACCGGATCATAACACAACCCTAACCTTAACCCTAATCCCAAACCTAACCCTAATCCCAAGCGTAACCCTAATGCCAACCCTAACCCTAATACCAACCCTAATCCAAACCCTAACCCTAATCCCAACTCTAACCCTAAATTTAGCCCCAACCCTAACCCTAACTTTAGCCCCAACCCTAACCCTAGCCCTAAGGCTACTTTCACACTTGCGTTTGGCATCTGTCGCTATCCGTCGTTTTGGACAAAAACCGGATCCTGCAAATGTGCCCGCAGGATGCGTTTTTTGCCCATAGACTTGTATTGCTGACGGATCGCGACGGATGGCCACACGTCGCGTCTGGCGTGCACTGGATCAGTTGTGTTTTGGAGGACCATCGGCACAAAAAAAGGTTCAATGTAACGTTTTTTGTACGTCGCGTCCACCATTTCTGACCGCGCATGCGTGGCCGTAACTCCGCCCCCTCCTCCCCAGGACATAGATTGGGCAGCAGATGCGTTGAAAAACTACATCCGCTGCCCACATTGTGCACAATTTTCACAACGTGCGTCGGTATGTCGGGCGCATGCATTGCGACGGCCCCGTACCGACGTAAGTGTGAAAGAACCCTAACCCTAAATTTAGCCCCAACCCTAACCCTAAATTTAGCCCCAACCCTAACCCTAGCCCTAACCCTAAACCTAGCCTTAACCCTAACCCTAGCCCTAACCCTAGCACTAACCCTAGCCCTAACCCTAGCCCTAACCCTAACCCTAGCCCTAACCCTAAGCCTAGCCCTAACCCTAACCCTAACCCTAGCCCTAACCCTAATTTTAGCCCCAACTGCTCTTCTCCTGCCGGCCGGCAGATGGCGATAGATGGCGGGCGCCCGCCATTTTCTTTTCCCCGGCGGCCAGGAGGAGCAGCAGGAGGACCCAGGGACACCGGTGAGTATGATAGGGTCCCCAAATCCCTCTATTTCTCTGTTCTCTGATGTGCGATCACATCAGAGGACAGAGAATTACACATCACTTTTTTTTTTTTGCGGTCGCCGGTAAACAGTTAATTACCGGCGATCGCAAAACAGGGGTCGGTAAAACCGACCCCGATCATGTTCTTTGGGGTCTCGGCTACCCCCGGCAGCCGAGACCCCAAAGATCCTCGCGGTGCCGGCCGGCGGGCGCACTGCGCATGCGCCCGCCATTTTTGCTGGAAGAAGAAGGCGGCGCCCATCGGGAGCCACGAGGAGCACCGGGGGAGACAGGTGAGTATCGGGGGGCTATTGGGGACCCTCTGATGTGCGATCACATCGGAGGACAGAGAAATTAAAAGGGAAATCGCGTTTTTTGGGTTTTTTTTGCGATCGCCGGTAAATGGTTAATTACCAGTGATCGCAAAAGCGGGGTTGGTAAAAGAAAACCCGAATCATGTTCTCTGGGGTCTCGGCTACCCCCAGCAGCCGAGACCCCGGAGAAAATCCGACTCTGGGGGGCGCTATTTACTTTTTCCACAGCGCCATTAATTAACGGTGCTGTGGTTAAGTACCCTTAGCGGCCGCCGTTAAATGGCATATCGGCGGTTGTTAAGGGGTTAAACGGTGGAAAAGAAATCTGAAATTTGTAAGAAAAAAAAAATTGTTTATGTTGCCTTCTCCCAAGACCCATAGCATCTCCATTTTCGTGATCTGGGATGGCTTATTTTATGCGCCCTTTGGATGATATTTTTATAGATATCTTTTTGGGGTAGATACAATGTTTTGATCACCCATTACTCCATTTTATTGCAATGTTGCTGAAGCAAAAAAAAAAAAGGATTTCTGGCATTTTGATTTACTTTCTTGTTGTGTCGCTTACCAATCTAAATTTACTTTATACTTTAATAGATGGGACATTTCTGAATACAGCAATACTAAACATGTATTTTCATTTTTGGGGGGGTGATTTGACCTTGTGTTTTTTTATATAGTTTTTAAATTTTTTTGTGTTTACTTTTTACTGGTTTCAATAGTCCCCTTAGGAGACTTGAAGTTTCAGGGCTTCAGCCCTGCTATGTGTAAAAATCACGATCTCCTATAAATGTCAGCCAGGAATCGGCATTCAAAAGAGATTCGAAATGACAGACACAGAGGGGGCTAATGCAGACCCTCAGCTGTCATGACAACCCATCTTCTCCCAGCGATCAAGTGACAGGGACACCAATGGGCGGGACTTGTGGCACGCCTCCGGTCGGCGTGTGCTAAGTGCCGCTGTCAGTAATTGACAGGGGCATTTAAACCCCCAGATCAACACCTGGTCATCTATTGGTTAGATGGAGACCTGGAGAGGCATACAAGCACCCACTGTGAAATTTGGTGGAAGATCGGTGATGAATGATCTGAGGATGCTTCAGCAAGGCTGGAATTGGGCAGGTTGTTCTTAGCGAAGAACATATGAATCAAGCTGCATACAAGGTTATCCTGGTATGATTCCTTCTGCTTAGGCAATGTTCCCCAACTCTGAGGACTGTTTTTTCCAGCAGGACAATGCACCATGCCACACAGCTAGGTCAATCAAGGTGTGGATGAAGGACGACCACATCAAATCCTAGTCACGGACAGCCCAATCTCCAGACCTGAACTCCACTGAAAACCTCTGGAATGTAATCAAGAGGAAGATGCATAGTGACAAGCCATCAAACAAAGAAGAACAGCTTAAATTTTTGTACCAGGAGTGGCATAAATTCACACAAAAGCAGTGCGAAAGACTGGTGAAAAGCACGCCAAGACGCATGAAATCTGTGATTAAAAATCATGGTTATTTCACAAAATATTGATTTCTGAACTCTTCCTGAGTTAAAACATTAGTATTGTTGTTTCTTAATGATTATGAACTTGGTTTTTTTTTTGCTGCATTACAGTATTTGAGGTCTGCAGGCAATGCATTTTTTGTTTTTTTGACCATTTCTCATTTTCAGAAAATAAGTACAAAATTTATTGCTTGGAACTTCAGAGACATGTCAGAAGTTTATAGAATAAAAGAACAATTTACATTTTATTCAAAAATGTACCTATAAAGAGAAAAACCAGACAAAATGAAAATCTTGCAGTGGTCTCTTAATTTTTGCCAGAGCTGTATATATATGTACTAGCTATTGAACCCGTTCTACGCCCGGGTGGCTAGCATCTATATTGGTATATGGTCTCCATCCTGGTATGTGCTGCTCCATCCTGCGTCCCCATCCTGTCATGAGCTGCTCCATCCTGCATCCCCATCCTGACATGTGCTGCACCCATCCTGCACCCCCATTCTGACATGTGCTGCTCTCATCCTGCACCCCCATTCTGACATGTGCTTCTCCATCCTGCGTCCCCATCCTGTCTTGTGCTGCACCCATCCTGCACCCCCATCCTGCCATGTGTTGCACCCATATTGCGCCCCCATTCTGTCATGTGTTGCACCAATCCTGCGCTCCCATTCTGTCATGTGCTGCTTCCATCCTGCGCCCCCATTGTGACATGTGCTGCTCCCATCCTGCGCCCCCATTCTGACATGTTCTGCACCCATCTTGCGCCTCCATTCTGACATGTTCTGCACCCATCTTGCGCCCCCATTCTGTCATGTGTTGCACCCATCCTGCGCACCCATTCTGTCATGTGCTGCTCCCATCCTGCGCCCCCATTCTGACATGTTCTGCACCCATCCTGCGCCTCCATTCTGTCATTTGCTGCTCCCATCCTGTCATGTGCTGCTCCTATCCTGTGCCCCTGTTCTGTCATGTGCTGCTCCCATCCTGTGCCCCCGTTCTTTCATGTGCTGCTCCCATCCTGCGCCCCTGTTCCGTCATGTACTGCTCCCATCCTGCGCCAGTTCTGTCATGTGCTGCTGCAATCCTGCGCCCCCGTTCTGTCATGTGCTGCTCCCATCCTGCGCCCCCGTTCTGTCATGTGCTGCTCCCATCCTGCGCCCGTTCTGTCATGTGCTGCTGCCATCGTGCGCCCCGTTCTGTCATGTGCTGCTCCCATCCTGCGCCCGTTTTGTCATGTGCTGCTGCCATCGTGCGCCCGTTCTGTCATGTGCTGTTCCCATCCTGCGCCCCCGTTCTGTCATGTGCTGCTCCCATCCTGTGCCCCCGTTCTTTCATGTGCTGCTCCCATCCTGCGCCCCTGTTCTGTCATGTGCTGCTCCCATCCTGCGCCCCTGTTCTGTCATGTGCTGCTCCCATCCTGCGCCCCTGTTCTGTCATGTGCTGCTCCCATCCTGCGCCCCTGTTCTGTCATGTGCTGCTCCCATCCTGCGCCCGTTCTGTCATGTGCTGCTCCAATCCTGCGCCCCCGTTCTGTCATGTGCTGCTGCCATCCTGCGCCCCTGTTGTCATGTGCTGCTCCCATCCTGCGCCCCTGTTCTGTCATGTGCTGCTCCCATCCTGCGCCCGTTCTGTCATGTGCTGCTGCCATCCTGTGCCCCGTTCTGTCATGTGCTGCTCCCATCCTGCGCCCCCGTTCTGTCATGTGCTGCTACCATCCTGCGCCCCCGTTCTGTCATGTGCTGCTCCCATCCTGCGCCACCATTGTATTAAATGGCCCCCATAAGATGCTCCATTATATATGCCCCGTATGCTGCTGCCATATATATAAAAAAAAAAAACTATCCTGTCATGTGCTGCTCCCATCCTGAGCCCCCGTTTTGTCATGTGCTGCTCCCATCCTGTGCACCCATTCTTTCATGTGCTGCTCCCATCCTGCACCCGTTCTGTCATGTGCTGCTGCCATTCTGCTCCCCCGTTCTGTCATGTGCTGCTCCCATCCTGCGCCCGTTCTGTCATGTGCTGCTGCCATTCTGCTCCCCCGTTCTGTCATGTGCTGCTCCCATCCTGTGCCCCCGTTCTGTCATGTGCTGCTCCCATCCTGCGCCCGTTCTGTCATGTGCTGCTGCCATCCTGCGCCCCCGTTCTTTCATGTGCTGCTCCCATCCTGCGCCCGTTTTGTCATGTGCTGCTGCCATCGTGCGCCCGTTCTGTCATGTGCTGTTCCCATCCTGCGCCCCCATTCTGTCATGTGCTGCTCCCATCCTGTGCCCCCATTCTTTCATGTGTCGCTCCCATCCTGCGCCCCTGTTCTGTCATGTGCTGCTCCCATCCTGCGCCCCTGTTCTGTCATGTGCTGCTCCCATCCTGCGCCCCTGTTCTGTCATGTGCTGCTGCCATCCTGCGCCCCCGTTCTGTCATGTGCTGCTCCCATCCTGCGCCCCCGTTCTGTCATGTCCTGCTGCCATCCTGCACCCCCGTTCTGTCATGTGCTGCTCCCATCCTGCGCCCCTGTTCTGTCATGCGCTGCTCCCATCCTGCACCCGTTCTGTCATGTGCTGCTGCCATCCTGTGCCCCCGTTCTGTCATGTGCTGCTCCCATCTTACGCCCCCATTCTGTCATGCGCTGCTCCCATCCTGCGCCCCTGTTCTGTCATGTGCTGCTCCCATCTTGCGCCCCCATTCTGTCATGTGCTGCTACCATCCTGCGCCCCCGTTCTGTCATGTGCTGCTACCATCCTGCTCCCGTTCTGTCATGTGCTGCTGCCATCCTGCGCCCGTTCTGTCATGTGCTGCTCCCATCCTGCGCCCCCGTTCTGTCATGTGCTGCTACCATCCTGCGCCTGTTCTGTCATGTGCTGCTCCCATCCTGCGCCCCCGTTCTGTCATGTGCTGCTACCATCCTGCGCCCGTTCTGTCATGTGCTGCTGCCATCCTGTGCCCGTTCTGTCATGTGCTGCTGCCATCCTGCGCCCCCGTTCTGTCATGTGCTGCTCCCATCCTGCGCCACCATTGTATTATATGCCCCCCATAAGATGCTCCATTATATATGCCCCATATGCTGCTGCCATATATATATAAAAAAAAAATACCATACTCACCTATCGTCGCTGGGCGCCGAGTGCTGGGGGCCTGAGCAGGCGGGGACACCGACGCGCTGTGGGGTCAGGTGCTGGAGTCACCGCTAGCTCAGTTCCCCAGCACGCCATCTTCCGGCTCCTCTGGCTGTGACTGTTCAGTCAGAGGGCGGCGCCGGCGCACATTAAGCGCGTCATCGCGCCCTCTGAACTGGGAACGTCACAGCAGAGCACCCGGGAGACGGAGCAGCACGCAGCGCTGGAACGGGGGGACAGGTGAATATACTTACCCTCCTGGTGGTCCCTGACTCTCCGGTAGAGATCGCGGTGTGCGTTCAGTGTTTACGCATACCGCGATCTCCTGGGAGCGTCACTCTGTGAGGCCCAGACTGCGCCGGCGCTTGCGCTTGCGCAGTCTATAAAGGCTTCGGACAGAGTGACGCTCCCAGCGTGATATATATATATATATATATATATATATATATATATATATAATTACTGAGTTCATAAATATTTGATCTATTTAAAAAAAAACAAAGAAAATCTGAAGGGTAAACGGCAGAACTAAAAAAACAAAAGGCACTGAATTACGTTTGGCTGCGGCAACATTGCAAAAAAATGCAATAAGAGGCCATCAAAACATTGTATCTGCCCCAAAATAGTATCAGTAAAAATGTCAGCTCAAGATGTAAATAATAGGCACACAACCCCATTTCCTAAAAAATCAAAATATTAAGGATCTCAGAAAATAGTGGCCAAAGCACATTTACTTTTTCATAAAAGTGTCCAATTTTTTTTTACCACTGGAAAAAAAACATGTTTTCTATCTGCATACTCTCATTGACCTGGAGAATCATATTGCCAGGTCAGTATTACCATATAGTGAACATGAAAAATAAAAACCTAAAAAAATCTTAGTGTATGTTTCCACGTGCCGGAATGGCTGTGCTTTGGACGCAGCAGATACCCCGCTCCGTCCCCTGTTGTACGCTCGGTGATTCCGGATGTGTTCATTGAACACATGCGGAATCACCGCATCGAATTCATAGACCGGGTCTCTGCAAGATAAATAGACATGCTGTTGTCTATAAAGATGCGCCGCATGTCCAGATACACAGGGCCACCGGATGCGGCCGTGTGCACATAGTGGAGACAGGATTTCATAAAATCCCCTCCACTATGCAGTAACATCTGGTCGCTGCGGATTGGACACTGCTGCTGTACGCAGCATCCGATCCGCAGTAAATCCTGATATAATCTGGCATTTATTTGCATGAAATAAGTATTTTATCAGCTACCAACCAATAAGAACTCTGTCTCTGACAAACCTGTTAGTTTTTCTTTAAGAAGCACTCCAATTCTGCACTTATTAACTATATTATTTGCACCTGTTTGAACTCGTTACTTGTATAAAAGACACCTGTCCACACAATCAATCACACTACAACCTCTCCACCATGGCCACGAACAAAGAGCTGCCTAAGGACACCTTGCAAAAAATTGTAGACCTGCACAAGGCTGGGATAGGCTACAGGACAATAGGCAAGCAGCTTGGTGAGAAGGCTACCACTGTTAGCACAATTATTAGAAAATGGAAGAAACACAAGATGACTGTCAATCTTCCTTCATCTGGGGCTCCATACAAGATGTAGTGTAAGGATGATTCTGAGAAAGGTCAGGAATCAGCCCAGGACTGCATGGGAGGACCTCATCAATAACCTGAATAGAGATGAGAAGACAGTCTCAAACATTACAGTTAGACTGGGGTCACACTTGCGAGTGCAATGTGAAAAACTCGCACAAGTCCCTCGCATCAATACTCGGCAGTGTCGGCACTGCCGCTGGCATTCGGGATCGGAGTGTTCGGCTGCATGTATTTCTATGCAGCTGAATGCTCCGTTCCTGAGAGCCAGTGGCAGTGCCGGGTATTGATGTAAGAGACTCCTGAGAGTTGCACTCTCAAGTGTGACCCCGGCCTTAGTAAGACACTACGCTGTCATGGATTAAAATCCTGCAGGGTCCGCAAGGTCCCCCTGCTCATGCCAGCACATGTAAAAGACCAATTGAAGTTTTCCAAATGACCATCTGGTTTATGTAGATGAGGCATGGGAAAAGGCCATGTGGTCAGATGAGACCAAAATAGAACTTTTGGTATCAACTCCACTCAATGTGTTTGGAGGAATAAGAAGGATAAATACAACCCCAAGAACACGTCCCAACCGTGAAGCATGGTGGTGGAAACAACATACTCTGGGGGTGCTTTTCTGCAACAGGGACATGACTACTGCACCGTATTGAAGGGAGGATGGATGGGGTCATGTATTGCGTGATTTAGGCAAACAACCTCCTTCCCTTAGTAAGATGGGTTGTGGCTGGGTCTTCCAGCATGACAATATCCAGAAACACACATTCATAGCAACTAAGGAATGGCTCTCTAAGAAGAATTTCAAGGTCCTGGAGTGGCCTAGCCAGTTTCCAGACCTGAACCCAATATAAACTCTTTGAAAGCAGCTAATGTCATGCCAGGGCAGATGACCGGCGTGTGACGCAAAAAGAGGGGCTAAGGGAGCTGGTAAAAGGGAGCCCTGACAGTAGGGAAAGGGAGAAGATGGTGACCACTCAACACTCACGTAATGCTGACACCTGCCCTCCCTAATGACCTAGATGGGTCCTTCAACACTTGCACCATTGCGTGCCTACGCCCTTTGTGAGGCAGTGACTGGTGTTATATGCGAGGGTCGGTAGGTGTTCCCCAGGATGTGCGAAGAAGCATATGGAGGCTGGGGGAGTGCATTGCAGTCACAGGCATAGCAGTGATTGCAAGGCAGAATAGAAGTAAGTGTCAGTCTTGGGCCAGCTATTTGTCTAAGGCAGAGCTAAGTAAACCCGTCCTGGGCTTTTATTTTTTAAATGGACTACAGGATGGTAGTGGGGTGGTCCATTTCCTTCCCCGGCCACAGGTTTTTTTGTAAAAACCCCTGCAGCAGAGGGTTGGGTGTGTCAGTTTTTGTCTTGCAAACAGGCAGAGCAGACAGGTTTGCAGAGCTCAACCTGTGCGAGGCAGCACAGGGCCAAGCAGAGCCAAAAGTCCTGGCACCCTCAGTGTATACACCAGTGCAGTTGCTCAAGGCAACCAGTCACGGACTGTCTTATTTTTCCCAACTGAGATCCGGAGGATCTCATTTACTTTCCTGTTTTGCGAGTACACTGTTTATTAAAATACACTTTATTTTTTGAACTTTTCCTGGGTCACTGCTTTATCTTGGCACAATCTGGATGCCGATGCCCTACATATGGTAAGAGAATGCAGGCAGTGTGAACTGAGGCATACCCCAAAGCGTGCTGCATGTCAGTAATTACGCTGACAACACTATAGCTCAAACCTGCTGACAAAATGGAGTAGCATTTGAAGCAGTTGGTCCTCGCTCAGCAGCGGCAACGTGAGCAGCACCAGCAACAGCTGCAGTGTCAGCGGCAACAGCAAGAGCAGCAGCAAAGGCAGAAGGAGCAGCAGCAAAGGCAGCAGGAGATGTTTAATCAAAAACAGCAACAGACAAATAACCTGTTGATGCAGCAGATTGTGGCAATACTAGAGGCGGGCCCCACCAGTGACAGTGCTCTGGTCAGAGGCTCGGTACAAAGTCTCGTCAGCACTGAGGAAGATGGCGCCTTACATCGACATGGAGACCTTCCTCATCATCTTCGAATGCACTGTAGAGCTGGAGAGCTTGCCGGTGACTCAGTGGGCTGAAGTGGCTCCCTTCCTGACAGGAGATGCCCAGAAAGCCTACCTGGACCTCAGCCGGGACGATGCCCTGGACTATGGGAAGCTGAAAGGTGAGATCCTTGCCCGACTGGGGGTTAATACATATGTGCATGCTCAACGGTATTCCAGTGGTCTTTTGTGGAGTCTCACCCTGCCAAGTCTCAGGCATATGACTTGCTGCAGTTGGTTAAAAAATGGCTCCAGCCTGAGACCTTACATTCTTTCCAAATGTAAGGGAGGGTGGTGGTAGTCCAGCTGTTAAGGCCTCTGCCAGCAACCATACAGCATTGGGTGGGACAAGGGGACCCCGGCATTCTGGACCAGGTGGTAGGACTGATTGAGGGGTATATAGCCACTCAGGACATTATACGGGACACTGCTCCACTTCGGCTGTCACATAAGGCCCTTCGAGCTCAGGAGCCTCGGAAAGGTGCACGACGCTCCACTGGGGCCAATTTGAACTGAGACCGTACTGAGGGGGTATCCCGAAAGGAGAGTGGCAACAGACCCATGTCCCCTAAATCGGCCCTGAGGTCACCTCGTGTTGCAGCTATAAAGTGTTGGTGGTGCCAAGGGCCTGGACATGTGGCTGCCAACTTCCCCCTAACAACTGAACCCATGGACTGCGGGTATATTCGCTGAGTGTCTATGTACGCCCAGCCTGTCTGCACTGCAACTACAGGCAACGCCGGCAGCGAGCCACAACTGTGCCAGGTACTCGTCAACAGGTTCCAGATGGAGTTTAGTGACTCTGGTTCATGGGTCCCTTGCTGCCGGGGACAACCCCAATGTAAAATGGGGGTGGTGTGTATCCATTGAGAAATTCGGGAGTTCCCGACCGCGGGGGTTACATTTTCCACACCATGTGGTGGGAGTGGTGAAGCCTTGAATGGGACTGTGTTGGGAAGAGACTTGCCTCTGTTCTGGTAACTGTGGGAAACCAGGATTAACCCTACCAAGGTAAATGCTATTCTGGGAGCGGAACCCGAAGATCCTAAGTCAGGAATACCTGCTGTAGGGGTCGCCAGCATCGGGACAGAGTGTAGCCCAGACAGGCTTCCCCAAAAAGTATTGGCTGGAGAGGTCGAGGAGACCCCACTGAACCCTGAGCTGGAGGTGTCCCCTTCTAAGTTCGGGACAGCTCAGCTCCAGGATCCCACCCTGGCCCGGGCACGAGAAAGGGTGGTTGAAATCAATAGGATAGCTCAACAACAGGACGCTGAGACAATTTTTCCTCTCATAGCTATCCACCAGGAGTTGTGGTATCGGGCAGATAAAATCCATGATGAGGTGGTGGAACAGCTGGTGGTGTCCCAACCCTACCGTAGGGCAGTGCTCGGCATGGCTCACACCCATATACTAGGAGGGCACTTGTGGGCCAAAAAGACGCAGGAGCTTATCCTGCAGCTTTTTTTGGCCTGGGGTGAAGAGGTACTGTGACACGTGAGCAGAGTGCAACTATCCTCACCCACCGCGAACTACCAGAGTCCATTGGTACCTCTGCCCATCGTAGAGGTACCATTTGAGCGGATCACAATGGATCTGGTAGGCCCCATAGTGAAATCCGCCCGTGGCCATCAACATATTTTGGTCAAAGTGGACTACGCCACCAGGTACCCATAAGCGATACCTCTCCATCATGCAGCGGCCAAGCTAATAGCCCACGAGCTATTTGCCGTGTTTAGTCACCTTGGGCTGCCAAAGGAGATCCTTAAAGATCAGGGGACTCCTTTTATGTCCAAGGTGACAGGGATCTATGTAAGCTGCTCCAGATTACACAGCTATGCACGTTGGTGTGCCACCCACAAACCGACGGGTTGGTGGAGAGATTTATTAAGACCCTTAAGTACATGCTAAAAAAGGTGGTTGCCAATGATGGGAGGGGTTAGGACTAATGATGAGCGAGTACACTCGTTGCTTGGGTTTTTCCGAGCATGCTCGGGTGGTCTCCGAGTATTTGTGAGTGCTCGAAGATTTAGTTTTTTTTTAAGCAGCTGCACGATTTGTGGCTGCTAGACAGCTTGAATACATGTGGGGATTCCCTAGCAACCAGGCAACCCCCACATGTATTCAGGTTGTCCAGCAGCCGTAAAACATGCAGCTGTGTTGACAAATACAAAATCTCCAGCACTCACAAATACTCGGAGACCACCTGAGCATGCTCGGGAAAGCCCAAGCAACGAGTATACTCGCTCATCACTATATGGGACATGTTACTGCCATATCTAATGTTCGCTATCCACGAGGTACTGCAGGCGTCCACGGGGTTCTCTCTATTTTATTTTACTTATTTATATAGCGCCATTAATTCCACAGTGCTCTACAGACATTATTGGCGCTGTCCCCGATGGGGCTCACAATCTAAATTCCCTATCAGTATGTCTTTGGAATGTGGGAGGAAACCGGAGTACCCGGAGGAAACCCAAGCAAACACGGGGAGAACATACTTAACTTCAACAACTTAGACTATTTAGTGCTAATTAAGCTATTGTATGGCAGGCACCCGAGGAGACTGCTTGAAGTAGCTAAGGAGGCGTGGGAACAGGAGTCATCTCCACATTGAAGCTTAATCGAGGACGTTGCGATCATGCAGGACCAGATTGCGGCAGAACGGGCCATAGTAAAAAAGCATCTAATGGATGCCAAGGCTGCACAGAGTCGCACGTACAATAAGAGAGCCATGGTCAGGACCTTTAAAGAAGGGGACCTGGTGTTGGTACTAGCGCCCACCCCAGAGAGTAAGCTCATGGCAAAGTGGAAAGGGCCATATGAGATACGGGGAAAGGTAGGAGTGGTGAATTATAGAGTGTACCAACCCGAAACCCGAGCAACTATACCATGTCAAACTGAATGTTTGGTCATGGAGGTGACTCTGGTTGTGGCAATGGAGATCCTTGTGGCACCGGCCAAGGACCCAGAAGGGGGTCAGGTTAAAATAAATAATGCCCTCACCAAACCGCAGCAGCTTGAGGCTCGGGCTCTGGTGCAGTAGAATACGGATGTATTATCAGAACTGCATGGGCGGACCTCTGTGATACAACATGACATGGTGACCGAGCCCCGGTTCAGGGTACGGATGAAACTCTACCAAGTGCCAGAAGCCCAGAGGCAGGCCATCGCAGCTGAAGAGAAATAAATGCTTCAGTTGGGAGTCAATAAGGAGTCCCGAAGTGAGATGGCTAGCCCTGTTGTGCTGATCCCAAAGCCAAACAGTTCATTACATTTTTAAAATGACTTCAGGAAATTAAATGAGGTGTCTAAGTTTGACCTCTATCCAATGCCCCAGTTGGACGAGCTAATTGAGAGACTGAGGGAAGCCCAGTACTTCACCACGCTCGATCTCACCAAAGGATACTGGCAGGTCCAGTTAATGTCATTGGCAAAAGAAAAGACCGCTTTTATCACACCAGAGGATCTCTACCAGTATGTTGTCTTGTCTTTTGGGCTACATGGTTCTCCAGCCACATTCCAGAGGCAGATGGATATTGTGTTAAGAGCGTCATCTGGATTACGCGTCGGCCTATTTGGATGACATAGTCATCCTCAGTACCGACTGGGATACCCACCTGTCCCAGGTACAAGCAGTGCTGGAGTCTCTCAGAATAGCAGTGTTAACAGCAAACCCAAAGAAATGCATGGTAGGACTCACGGAGGCCCGGTACTTAGGTTACATGAAAGCAAGATTGAGGCCATTCAAAACTGGCCCAAGACCTTAAGTACCAAACTAGTGAAGGTATTCCTTGGCATCATTGGGTACAACCACCATTTTATACCCAATTTTGCTGGGAAATCAGCACCCCTAATAGATCTGTTAAAAGGTAAGAAGACAGTGATGGTCCGGTGGAATCCTCAAGCAAAGGAAGCATTCCACTCCCTGAAGTCGGCTGTCACGGAGTTACCACAACAGAACAGTACCAGAAGACCGCAGTGTCTGCTGGCTCCTGTTTGCTGCTGAGAAGAAGCACTTGCTAGAGATACACCTGGAGTGTGAAGAGCTGGTGTCTGGAGAGCTGGAGGAGTTTATTGTGCGACTGTTGCTTGGTCTGTACGCTTGGAAATTTCTCATTCTTACCTGCTTTATTTTCTTCCCCCCGTCCTTCACACCCTGGTGAATACCTCTGTCATTTGTGAGAGTATTTTTGCGTGAGTGGAATTTTCTTTTACCCTTGTCTTTGTTCCCCTGTCTGTCGGGTTGGTTTACTGCGGTACATGGTAGCACCTCTCTTCCCCGGGAGGGGGAAGCAGTCAGATGCAGGGCTGCAGTTAGGAGACAGGGCAAGGGGAGAGGCCTCGGCATCGTCTCCATCTGAGGTATCCCAGGGAGCAGGGTGAGTTAGGGCGCACCCTAGTGCTAGGGACAGAAAAGGTGCCCCTGGTTCCAGTTTAATCGCCGGTCTCATTGTGACATTAACTCAGACCGAAAGCCTTTTCTGCTCCATGATGGATCCTATCACAGCACTCACAGGGCAGTTGCAGCAGCTCAGTTTGGAGGTGGCAGATTTACACACGGTGGTTTCACAGCACTCTGTTACATCTGGTGTTGGGATCTCGCCCTCCATGCAAACCATTGTGGAGCCCAATGTCACGCTGTCAGACAGGTTCTCTGGCAGGCGGGAAAAGTTTGTTGTGTTACGTGAGGCCTCTAAACCTTATTTCCGGCTGCGTCTGGTATCCTCTGGTACAGAAGAGCAACGGGTGGGGATTGTTATCTCGCTCCTGCAGGGGGACCCACAAGCATGGGCATTTTCTCTCCCATCTGACTCACAGTCACTCCAAACAGTAGATGGCTTCTTTCAGACTTTGGGCTTGGTGTATGATGACCCTGATCATGTCTCCTTGGCTGAGTCATCTCTGCACCAACTTCAGCAAGGAGACCGTCTGGTGGAGGAATACTGCTCCGAGTTACGGCAGTGGGCCACTGACACTAGGTGGAATGACCAGGCCCTCCAGTCAGTTCTGCAATGGTCTCTCTGTGAGAGAAAGGGATGCATTAGCTGTCTACGAGACTCCTGACTCCTATGAGGTGGTCATGTTTCTGGCGATCCGGGTTGATTGCCGTCTTCGCCAGAGACATAGGGAGACACCTCTGGGGGAAGGAGGTCCAAGTATGAGTATTACCAGAACTGATTCCACTGGGGAACACATGCAAGTGGGTGCGGCATCCCAACCTAACAAACTTACATTAATCCGGCATAAGGGGGGGGAGTGTGTTTCTGTTGTGACAAGAAGGGTCATTTTGTGAGCACATGTCCTACCCATCACTTGTTTAAACAACCACCGGAAAACTAGAGGGCCCGGGTTGCAGGAAGGTTGGCAACTCGGGGTGTACTCATAACCTCAGTGAGAAAGATTTGTTTTTTCCTTCTAGCTATTTTATACGTCAGTGAAAATAAGGTGGATGTTTCTGCCTTCTTGGACAGTGGAGCGGGGTATAATTTGGTCAATGCTAGGTTTGTTCAGAACCAAGGCCTTATCTCACATACCTTGTCTAGACTGATACCCATTATAGCTATCGATTCCGGCCCTCTAAAACAGGGGCACTTCATGCAGGTGGTCCGTGATTTACGGCTACAGGTGGGGGCCATACACTCTGAGGTGTTAAACTGCTATGTGCTTGAGGGTCTGCTATCACCTGTGGTGCTAGGACTTACTTGGCTTGCTCTGCACAATCCAGTAATTGATTGGCAGATACAGGAAGTGGTAAAGGGAAGTACATACTGTCAAGGACACTGTTTGGGTACCCGGTTGGCAAGTGTCGATACCCAGTCTGTGCCCCATTACCTGTCAGACTTCGAGGATGTGTTTTTTGAGCAGGGGAGCCAATCTGGTTTCTGGTGCCAAGCTGCCCAAGAGCAGACTCTATAACATCTCAGGTCCAGAAAGGCAGGCCATGAAGCACTATATTACGGAAAGTCTGGCTAAGTGTCATATCCGACCATCCTTTTCTCTCCTTGCTGCGGGGTTCTTTTTCCTCAAGAAGAAGGATGGCGGGTTACGTCCTTGCCTGGATTTCCGGGAACTTAATGCGATCACTGTCCGTGATCTGTATCCGCTACCTCTTATCCCTGACTTTTTTAACCAAATTGTTGGGGTAAAATGGTTCTCTAAGATGGACCTCAGGGGGCCGTACAACCTCATCTGCATTAAGGAGGGGGATAAGTGGAAGACTGCGTTCAATACGCCAGAAGGACACTACGAGAATCTGGTGATGCCTTTTGGGTTGACGAACGCGCCTGCCATCTTCCAGCACTTTATTAATGACATCTTTAGTCACCTAGTAGGCAGGTTTGTTGTTATCTACCTGGATGGCATTCTTGTTTATTCACCCGACCTTGAGTCACACCAGCGACATGTCAGACAAGTTCTATACATATTACGTGACAATAAATTGTATGTCATCCCGAGAAGTGTATGTTTTCATTTGAAGAGATCACTGTCCTTGGATATGTATTATCTGCCACCAGTTTTCGAATGGAACCGGCAAAAGTCCGGGTGGTATTGGAGTGGGATCGTCCTGAGGATTTGAATGCCTTACAAAGGCTTTTGGGTTTCGCCAATTACTACCGTAAATTCATAAAAAAAACTATTCGGTACTAGCCAAACCGCTCACTGATATGACTAAAAAGGGGACGGACTTCTCCAAGTGGTCCAGTCCTGACAGGGAGGCATTTGACACATTGAAAAGGTATTTTGCTTCTGTGCCGACTCTTATTCAGCCTGAAGTCACTCAGCCCTTCATTGTGGAGGTGGATGCATCCGAGGTGAGAGTGGGGGCTGTATTGTCGCAGGGTGCGTCTCCTGGTAAATGGCAACCATGCGCATAGTTTTCTAAAAAACTTTCGCCAGCTGAGAGAATATATAATATTGGTAATAGGGAAATCTTAGCTATCAAATGGGCATTTGAGGAGTGGCGTCATTTTTTGGAGGGAGTGGTTCACCCTGTGATGGTGATCATTGACCATAAGAATCTGGTTTACTTGGAGTCGGCAAAACGTCTTACACCTCGTCAGACAAAATGGGCATTATTCTTTACCAGGTTTACCTTCTTTGTTACTTTTAGGCCAGGGAGCAAAAATGTTAAGGCAGATGCTTTGTCCCATTGCTTTCCTGGGGGAGGCGATAAGTGCAAACCGGTACCTATTTTACAAAAAGGGGTAGTGATGGCGTCTATATGCTCCAATCTTGAAAGAGAGGTTGCTGATGCTCAGGGGGACGACCCTGCTACCTTTCCTTTTGGTAAACTGTTGTACCGGTCAATCTCTGTATTGGAATCCTCAGAGAACATCATAATATTGTGCTGGCTGGACATCCGGTGAATAAGGCCATCGCGGATCTACTACATCGGCGTTTTTGGTGGCCAGGTGCTTATAAGGATGTTCAGGAGTATGTGGCCGCCTGCAATATCTATGCACGTGCTAAGACCTCACATACTCGTCCGTCTGGGGCTCTCCTACCATTAGAGATTCCCAGCAGACCTTAAGACTCATTTATCATTCGATTTTATTACACATCTACCTGTGTCTGCAGGGAATACTGTAATCCTGGTGGTGGTGAACAGGTTCAGTAAAATGTCTCATTTTAATGCTTTGCCAGCTTTGCCTAAGGCCAAAACTCTGGCACAAATCTTTGTCAGGGAAATAAAAAGACTGCTTGGGATTCCTACGGATATTGTTTCGGATCGGGGGGTGCAGCTTATCTCCAAATTCTGGAGGGCGTTTGCACCCGTCTGGGAATCCATTTGTCTTTTTCTTCGGCTTTTCATCCCCAGTCTAATGGTCAGACTGAACGGGTTAATCAGGATTTAGAGACATATCTTAGATGTTTTGTGTCTAAGAATCAGGAGGACTGGGTGACCTACTTACCATTGGCTGAATTTGCAGTTAATAGAAATTGTCAGGAATCAACCGGTATGTCCCCATTTTTCGGGGCATATGGGTTCCATCTGCAGTTTAGTTCGTTCAATGGTGACGCCCTTCTGGCTTACTGGAGGCCAGGGCCCCTGTATATTTTAACTATCATCTATCATTTCAACAAATTTGTATTGGCAGTGCCATTGAAGGATTTAACAGCACAGACTAAACAGTGGTGGAGCAGGGAGAGGTAAGTATTGCAAGTAGTAGAGCACTGTTCAAGCTGGGGGAAACACTCTTTCGTGGGCGGCGGTACTGGCACAGGGCCCCTCATATTACGATGGTGTGTCTGACATTGGTTGTGCACCACCACCGTCAGAGACACTTCAGTGTACTATGAGGGACCCTGTGCCAGTGCCGTCGCCCAAGAGTGGGCGCACCCACCTGTCCAGGCAAATGGCACTCGCACGGGTGCATGCACCAGGTGGTGACCACGGCCCTGTGGGGGGGGGGGGGAGTCAGCACAGTTAGGGAGGTATAAAAATGGCCTATGGTGGACATTCAGCAGCTGCAAATGTAGGAATTGGAGAAGTCAGTAAGAGGAGGCCAAAAGCAAGACATTTTTCAGGCAAGCTACGTGTCAGCAGGGGAAGGTGGGGCAAAATAATTTGAAATCCATGATTGGTTCATTTTAATGAAGGTTAGATCATCAGCATTCTGGGTAGCCAGACGTGTCCTTTTTTCGGTCAGTATTGAACCAGCAGCACTGAAGACTCTTTCTGACAGCACACTAGCTGCAGGGCAAGCGAGCTCCTGTAATGCATATTCTGCCAATTCAGGCCAGGTGTCCCAGATAAGGGAGCCTTCGAGGCCTTGTGTAGCCAGACGATGACGCCGGCTCAACACCTCCAGCCTTAGGTGCTATTGTGCTTTTGCCACTACCACCAGATGCACCACCACCACCACCATCAGTACCAGCTGGCAACCATCGCGCACGGGCTCTTCCACCAGACTTCCTCATTTTTTAGAAAATCTAACCAAAATAACAATTGTTATATGGTACTGTAAAACAAGGTAGAAGGTGTATATAAACTTGATGAGAATTTAAATCTCCCTTTTTTTGGGAGACTGAACCAAAACTCAGGCCAAGTGTATAAAACAACACAATGTAAGTGGCAGAAAGTGGCTGGCTGATATACGACAAACTAACAGGACTGCAGTATATCCACTTTGTGAGAATTTGAATCTCACTTTTTTTATGGGGACACTGAACCAAAACTCAGGCCCAGTGTATATAACAACACAATCTAAGTGGCAGAAAGTGGCTGGCTGACATATGACAAACTAACAGGACTGCAGTATATCCACTTTGTGAGAATTTGAATCTCACTTTTTTTATGGGGACACTGAACCAAAACTCAGGCCCAGTGTATATAACAGCGCAATCTGAGTGGCAGAAAGTGGCTGGCTGATATATGACAAACTAACAGGACTGAAGTATATCCACTTTGTGAGAATTTGAATCTCACTTTTTTTGGGGGGAGACTGAACCAAAACTCAGGCCCTGTGCATAAAACAACGCAATGTAAGTGGCAGAAAGTGGCTGGCTTGATATACGACAAACTAACCGGACTGCAGTATATCCACTTTGTGAGAATTTGAATCTCACTTTTTTTGAGGGAGACTGAACCAAAACTCAGGCCCAGTGCATAAAACCACACAATGTAAGTGGCAGAAAGTGGCTGGAAGATATATGAGAAACTACAAGGACTGTAGTACAATTTAAATCTCCCTACAATGATCTCAGGAAAAGTATGGCAGCAATAAAAAGGACTGCTGCACACAAAAGTGTGGACAAATAAACAAGATCACTGTGCAGAAAGGAGCAACAGGATTTTTGCTTTTAAAAAAGCAGTTGGTTTGCGCAGCAGCTTGCAAACAGCAATGCAGCTATCAGGGAGCCTTATAAGACAGCCTAATAAGCTATAGAGCTGATGCACAAAAATATAGCCTCCACTGTCCCTGCAAAAAAATGGTGGTGTTGGACAGTGGAAATCGCTACAGCACAAGCGGTTTGGGGGTTAATCTTTCCTCCCTAACTATATCCCTTCTTCTGATGAAGCTGCAGCAACCTCTCCCTATGCTAAGATCGGCAGAAGTAAGATGGCGGCTGGTGTGCACATCCCTTTATAGCCCCTGTGACGCCGCAGAAAGCAAGCCAATCACTGTCATGCCCTTCTCTAAGATGGTGGGGACCGAGACCTATGTCATCACGCTGCCCACACTCTGCGTCCTCCTTCATTGGCTGAAAAATGGCACTGAAAGCATCATACAAAACGCGACTTTTGCGCGCAGATCACCGACCTCATGGCCGATCCCACACTCGGATGGGGTCGGGTTTCCTGAAACCCGACTGTGCCAAAAGTCGGCGATTTTTGAATTTGTCCAATCCGTTTCACTCAACCCTTTACCTAACCACTACAATGTTTCGGTTTCTTTTCTCTTTCACCCCATACTACTTTTGTTCTTACAATCTCCTGCAATCCCTCCACCTAGTAAAGAACTAGTCATTTCTTCCTCCATCCTCCCCAGCCATCTCACCTTCTCCTCAGAAATGTTCTTCCACATACAAGCCTTTTTCTCCAGACACACAAGGACGCATCATGCCCTATCCTGCTCCCACCTTCTAACGCTCTGTCTGCTACTCCTCATCTCTGGTGACGTATCCCCTAATCCCGGCCCTCCTCAATACATTCCCACACTCATTTCTAACCCCCTGCCACGATCCTCTGCATGTTTTCCCAACTATGATAACCTCATACCCATCCATCCAGCCCCCTCTCCCCTGTCCCCCCTACCTGGTGCACTATGGAATGCATGCTCCGTCTGCAACAAACTGCCATTTATCCATGACCTCTTCATCACCAACAAACTCTCCTTCCTTGGCATAACTGAAACCTGGCACACTCCCTCTGCCTCTCCAGCTGCACTTTCCTATGGTGGATTCCACCTCTCTCACACCCCTCGCTCCAGCGGTGGAGGGGTTGGCTTGCTCCTGTCCAACATCTGCTCTTTTACTCCAATCCCGCTACCACCCTCCACTGCTCTTCCCCCATTTGAGGTGCACTCCGTCCGCATCTATTCCCCCTCCAACCTCCAGCTTGCTGTCATCTACTGCCCCCCAGAACTAGCCATCTCCACCTTTCTCGACAACCTCACAACCTGGCTACTTAATTTCCTCTCTGCTGACATCCCCTCTATCATCATGGGTGACTTCAATATCCTCATTAACACTTCCACCTCAGCTGCCTCTATACTTTTATCACTGACTGCCTCCTTTGGCCTCACTCAATGGTCCTCTGAGGCCACTCACAAAGATGGCCATACTCTGGACCTCATCTTCACCCGCCTCTGCTTCCTTACTAATTTCGCTAACTCACTCCTCCCCCTGTCTGACCACAATCTACTGACATTCTCTTCGCTCTCCTCTCCCAGTGTGCAACCCCCACTCCACAAACGCACTCACCCTCACAAAAATCTCAAACACCCCAATTTACAATCACTCTCTGGGTCCCTTCTCCCTCTTACAGACATAGCTTTCCTTCATGACACAGATGCTGCTGCCACTTTTTATAACACCACAATAACAGCAAGACTCAATTCGGCCTCCCCACTCATGCATAGCAAAACTCGTACACTCAACAGGCAGCCCTGGCTGACCAGCTTGACCAAAGAAATGAGACGGGTTTCCAGGATCCCTGAGCGGAGATATAAGCAATCCCGCTCTGCAGACCACTTCACTGCATACAAGCAGTCCCTCACCAGCTTCAAGTCCATACTCACTGCTGCAAAACATACTCATTTCTCATCTCTCATATCCTCCGTCTCACAACCCTAAACAGCTTTTCAACACTTTCAATTCTCTACTCTGTCCCCCTGCACCCTCTCCCTCCCCTCTCATTTCTGCTGAAGACTTTGCCTTCTTCTTAAACAGAATGCCCCTCTTAGCTGCTCAACCCCGTTCCTCCAAAACCAGCTTCTCCACCATGGCAGAAGATCAGCTCTCCACCTTCCTGTCAAGATCACACCTCACCACTTGCACTCTTGACCCGCTCCCGTCCCACCTCATCCCTAACCTCATCACAGTCTTCATCCCAACCCTAACACATCTCTTCAACCTATTACTCACAGCAGGTGTCTTCCCCTCATCCCTCAAACATGCCAAGATCACACTTATCCTCAAAAAGCCCTCCCTTGACCCATCCTCTGTGTTCTAGCTATCGCCCAATATCTCTTCTCCCTTATGCCTCAAAATTACTGGAACAACATGTCCATCTTAAACTGTCCTCCCACCTCTCCTCCTGCTTCCTCTTTGACCAGTTGCAATCTGGCTTCCGATCCCATCACTCAACTGATACTGCCCTAACTAAAGTCACCAATGACCTACTAACTGCCAATAGCAAGCAACACTACTCTGTCCTCCTCCTGGACCTGTCTTCTGCCTTTGACACTGTAGACCACTCCCTTCTGCTGCATATCCTCTCATCTCTCGGCATCACAGACTTGGCCCTATCCTGGATCTTATCATATCTGACAGACCGAACATTTAGTGTCTCCCTCCCCCACACTACCTCCTCACTCCTACCCTTGTCAGTTGGTGTTCCTCAAGGCTCTGTTCTAGGACCCCTACTCTTCTCTACCTACACCTTCGGCCTGGGACAGCTAATAGAATCCCATGGTATGCAGTATCATCTGTACGTTGACGATACGCAGATCTACCTATCCGGACATGACCTCACCTCTTTACTCACCAAAATCTCACACTGTCTGTCTGCTATCTCAGCCTTCTTTTCTGCTCGATTTCTAAAACTGAACATGGACAAAACAGAATTCATCATCTTTCCCCCATCTCACGCTACCCCTCCAGCAGACCTATCCATCAATGTCAATGGCTGCTCACTTTCCCCAGTCCCACATGCCCAGTGCCTCGGGGTGATCCTCGACTCTGCCCTCTCTTTCAAGCCACATATCCAAGCCCTTGCCTTCTCAAACTCAAAAATATCTTCTGTATCTGCTCATTTCCTGACACCACAAAAATGCTAGTGCATGCCCTTATCATCTCCCGCCTTGACTGTTGCAACCTCCTACTCTCTGGCCTCCGCTCTAGCACTCTGGCACTACCCCAATCCATTCTACACTCTGCTGCCGGACTAATCAACCTGTCTCCCGCTATTCCCCAGCCTCTCCCCTATGCCAAGCCCTTCACTGGCTTCCTATTGCCCAGAAACTCCAGTTCAAAACCCTTTCAATGACATACAAAGCCATCCACAACCTGTCTCCCCAATACATCTGTGACATGATCTCCCGATACTTACCTACATGCAACCTCCGATCCTCTCAAGATCTCCTCCTCTACTCCCCTCTCATCTCTTCCCACAACTGCATCCAAGACTTCTCCCGTGCTTCCCCCCATACTCTGGAACTCTCTACCACAACACATCAGACTCTCGCCTACCATAGGAACCTTCAAAAAGAACCTGAAGACTCACCTCTTCCAGCAAGCCTACAGCCTGCAGTGATCCCCAACCTACTGAACCGCCACACAACCAGCTCTACCCTATCCTAGTGTATCCTCACCCATCCCCTGCAGACTGTGAGCCCTCGCGGGCAGGGTCCTCCCTCCTTATGTACTTGTATGCCTTGTTTTTCTGCTCATGTTTAATTGTATTTGTCTATATTTTTCATGTAAAGCTCCATGGAATAAATGGTGCTATAAAAATGTATAATAATAATAATAACGTGTCTTCTCTTTTCGGGGAACCTCACAGGTTGGTTCTAAACTTTCAGTTCCCCTTGCTACTACAGGCTCCACCTCCTGCTATAGAGCCAATACAGGTAGAGTGAGCCAAACTCTCTGTACAGGAGCAACAGTGAAGGTATTATGACAACATGTGCATGTACTGTGGTGGCAAGGGCCATTATTTTCATCATTGCCCAGTAAAGCACAGAGAACTTCCACTTCTAGTGTTGGTCAGAGAGGTGACCCTAGGTAAGATAGATTGCTATACAAAAGTGGTCACCAAAGTTACCATGTCTTGGCAGGAGAGGTCCCTTGCTGTGGCTGTCCATCTGGATTCCAGCTCTGCAGGCAACCTGGCCATCTGGATCTATTCCATCGACTTCAACTTCCTTCACAACAGCTGGATCATCACCTTTTGTATTGCCTCCATTAAAGGACAACTCCTAACAGAACCTATCCATTATATCATGCTGCCAGTCACCCTGCAGATTGGAACTTAGCATTCCAAAAAAAAATTCTTTCTACATGCTAAGTCTATAAACTTGGTTCTCCAAGACCACCCATGCTTCTGTCGACATTTGTTGGTTTTTCACTGGTCCACCAGCCTGGTGCTTCAACTAGGGTTTTGTATAACTAACAACTGCTTTGCCAAGATTGTGTCCAAGATTCTGCCTTCAGATTTTTCTTCTCCACTCTGTGATTGGGTGTTTTGTCTCGATCCATTAATATGACTGATTTGAAGGTGGAACCACAACACATCCCTCACCCTGTTCGGGTTGGAAAAGCAGCTCCTGTCCTTCAAAGGGACATTCCTCCTGGTAAAACCTTTGTTCCTTCAGCTAGAAGGAAGAGAAGTTTGTCTAGAGGACACAAATCTAAGCTGTTAGTTCCTCATGTCCCTGTGGTGCTGTCACGAAGTGACAGTCCTGGCGTGACACGACCCAACGGGTGGTCACTCACAAAATAACGAAACACACACAAGGGTACACAAGGGACACTTTAACAATGGTGGGCCCTGCAATAGGGAAGGGGGAAATGGACACCTCCTGAACTCTCCTAAGGATGTGCCCTAATCTTCCTGACGCCCTTATACAGGTTCTTTCAACCTGTCGTCGAGCTGGATAAATCAGCCCTGACTCGCCCTGCACCTATCCCTAAGTAGGGAATTGGCAGGTGAGAGCACTGTTCCCACCGCTGCACTAATACAACACAGGGAAAGTTACACAACAAATGGACAAAGAAATAATAACACCACACTTAGCTTTTTCTGCTGCAATGCACCGAACAGCAGAGTAAGGCACCAGATAACAATTCAGCTGAAGAACAACAGCACTCAGCAAGCTCCTTTTCCAGCAAGGCTGGTATCCAAAGGACCTGTATAACCAACAGTCAGCTGATGCATTAGGTGACTTTAAGAAGGATGGTGGGAGTGGTTACCACCAACATCAGCTGACCCAGTAGCAATGCAATGCAATAGCACCAGTGGCCACCGGGCGGGGAAAGTGCATTAACCCCCGATGACAAGAAATGAAAAAAGGTTTTAATCAAAGGAAAACCAGATCTGCCACAGATCCAAACATAGAGCGTGACAGGTGCCCTCAGATGTGTTTGAAGTGAAGGACTTTGTTTCTCAAGAGAATTCTGGGGAGTCTGCTGAGAATATCGTCCATTATTGAGAATAAATAGGGGTTGTGATGGAGGATACTGTCACTGCAGTAACTCGCATGCGTTCCTGACAGTGTGCTACTCATTGCATTCAGAATGAGGCATATCCCCGATGACTCCCCACATCTATAGGGGGGCGTGGTCACATCCTGCAGGAATTAAAGCCTCATGTGTCTTGCAGGTTTTGGGTTCCCCAGACAATCACCAACCTAGGGGTGCTATATCAGGCATCTCCTCCCTCCGTACCTTGGCCTGAGCTTAAGTTCCAGTTTACTTTAAGCACTTAGTTCTGGTTAAGGTGTTTTGCTGTTTATCCCTCCAGTTACTGACCCAGCTTGTCTTCTCATCCTATCTGTTCTCTCCACTCTTGACCTCAGCTATGTATCCTAAACGTCCACTTAGTGCTCCCACCCTGGACTGTCTGACTACACTTCTGTCTCACCCCTCTGTATCTCGCATACCTGCTCTGACCTAAGTGAGGCTGCTCCAGTTCCGTAGACTGCCCTGGAATGGCACCTGGTGGCTATCCTGTCACCCAGCCAATCCGCACAATCAAATGTGCTAGTTAAAATTAGGTAGTCTTGCCCCTCCAGGGTAAGTCCAGCCAATGGCGCAGTCCACACCCTTCAGCGTTACAGTAAGCTCATACCCTATACCATGTTTTAAAAGTGATAAGATGGATTTATTCTACGGGTTGGTCACAGCTATACCAAATTTATATTTTCTTTTGTCACGCTCACGCCCTGACTGGTGGGCGTGAGCTCGGGGGGTTTGTGGCCCCACTGTGCCACAAACCAGACTACCCTGGAAGGGGCGTGACTATGACAGCTGCCTGGGTTTTCACTGGAGCCTCTGATGGTGAGGTCAGGCTTGTGCAGCAGGCAGCTGCCAGGTGCTACTCCAGGGTAGTGTCTGGCTGTGGCTGCTGATCCCACTTGGGAGACAGGAACACCAGGATTGGTGCAGGCATTAGGCAGGACTGGCAGAAGAGCACGGCTGGAACTCAGACGAGTAGGCTGGCAGAGATACGGCAGAGAACACAGGACTGGCTAGGACAGCAGGAACACAGGACTGGAAGGCAGGGCAGGAACGGCAGGACTGGCAGGAACACAGGATTGGGAGGCACTGCAGAGAACACAGGACTGGAAGGCAGGGCAGGAACGGCAGGACTGGCAGGAACACAGGATTGGTTGATGTGGTATATGAAGGAACAGGTAGGGGCCTGTTCACACTGGAGGTGCAGGTACAGATATGTAGTTTGGAGGAACAGGTAGGGGCCTGTTCACACTGGAGGTGCAGGAACAGATATGTAGTTTGGAGGAACAGGGAGGGACCGGTTCACACTGGAGGTGCAGGAACAGATATATAGTTTGGAGGAACAGGTAGGGACCTGTTCACACTGGAGGTGCAGGAACAGATATGAAATATGAAGAAACAGGTAGGGACCTGTTCACACAGGAGGGGAGTGCAAGACTGCAGATAGGAGTGGAAAAGCAGCAAGAGATAGCGTAGCAACAAAAGCTGAGCAGAGCCACAAAGAATGTGGAGAGAAGCTGCAGCAAGAGATACTGCAGAAGCTAAGCAGAGTGGAACCGCAAGGATTGCAGAGAGGAACTGCAGCAAAAGGTTTCTGCAGCAACGGGAGCGGAGCAGAGTAGAACGGAGCAGAACCGCAGGAGTGCGGAGCAGCAGCAAAGCCACCAAGATACAGAGCAGGCAGAGCCGCAAGAGTGCGGAGTGTAAGCAGACTGAGAACACAAGGAAAGACACAGCAGGGAAGGAAGCCACAGACAAGGAGACCGAGATAAGACTAAGTACAGACAAGGCAATGGAACAAGACACAGGGACAAAGACACAGGGACCAGGAAATTCTGCCTCCTGGAGAGCGGACTACAAGATCAAGGCAATAGCACAGAGAAAAGCCTCCAGAGAGGGAGTAACTCAGAGCAAGGCCAGGCAAACTCAGCAGCTAAACACTAACTGAGCTAACACATTGCACAGGCCCAGACCACAGGGTGGAGCTGCACTATATACAGGAGGCCTCTTGGTAATTGGTCAGGAACTGATTAGACAGATGCACCTGATTCCTATAAGAACCAGAGAGTTCAGGCGCCGGCCCCCTATACACATAGCCATGAGGCATGCAGAGAGCAGAGACACAGAACATGGAGCTGGCATGAAACAGAAACCACATCATGACCTGGAGCAGTGGGTAAGATTGTGTGAGAGATGTGAGGCCATGACGTGATGCCAGCAGAGTTGTTACAGTACCCCCCCTTTACGGCCCCTCTTCTTCAAGCCCGCCAGAATAACTTGTAGAAGAAGGATAGGAGCACACATAGTCAGAGCCATCACAACATTCCCCTGGTAGAATGAGGTATATGAGACATTAGAGATCTCAGGTTGCCCAGTCTCTTTGAGTCCAGTAAGATCAGCTTCCCACACAGAAGATGCAAGGGCCAGGACTTCTTTCACCTGGTTAATTGAAAGCAGGGACTTGGAAGCTTGCGATTTGACGACAACATAATGTGATTCCTTGGAAACTGAAGACACGTTCACTGGATCCAACTTAAGCCCATCATTACAAGAAAATTGGACCTTCTCCTTTAGACCGGTGGGAAGCAGAGATGAGAATACTTCTGTCTTGGGATCTTCACCAAATAGCCAGATGGAAACTGGAGGCATACATACAGGAAACATCTTCAGCCTGGTACCCTGAAAAAACTGGACCTCCTCTTCTAGATTAGAGGATGAGTAAGTCTCTGTCTTAGTATCAAGTAGCCACTTGGAAGCAGAAGGCATACATTCAGGAAGCCCCATCAGCTTGTTACTCAGACAAAACTGGACCATCTCTTCCTCCGGACTGGTGAAGAACAGAGATGCAAGAGCTTCAGCTTCAACTTCTTCATCCACCTGCCACATGGAATCTGAAGGCATCATTACAGGAAGCATCTTCTTCCCAAAGTTCAGAGAAAATTTTTTAAGCAACAGGGATGTTTCTGGGAACTGGTCACTGGAGGTGTGCGGAGAGGACGCCACTGCTTCCTTTACTTCAGTGAGGTCAGCACACTGTGACTCAATAGCCAGCTGATTAGGTGGAGAAGATATCAACACTGTACATTGACCTTGCAGTTTAGGAACAAGAAACTTCTGGAGACTTGATAGTTCCAAACGCAGAACCACGCTGGGTCTTCGGGCCGGAACGGGCAGCAGAGTATCCGGTTCAGAACGACCGATGGGCGGACTGGTCAACAAGTGGAAAACAAATTTCTCCGCATACAATGCTCCGATTTGGAGCTGTAGTTGTCCCTTCAACACTGGACTGTTCATAAGTAGGGCTCGAGCATCACCAAACACCTTCACAGGATTCTGGAGTAGTGGAACAGGAACCACACTTAGACTCCGTCTGGTTAGCAGCTTGAATATATCTGCAGGGCTGAAGCTCCCACAAGGCATCAGAACAGTCACAGACTTAAGCGGAAGGGAATTATTCTCACCAAGGGCAGTCTCTCCTACTGGCCCGAGGTTTTGGAGCTTTAGATCCCCTGGACAGAGGCTATCCAGGTGTCCCTCACAACAGCAGCGACATAGTAAGCCCTTCTTACGACTGGTCTTAGACTGGTGCTTTGCCAGTCCACTCTTGACAGTCTTTTTGGGTTCTATTTGAGTAGCTGTTTTAACGGGTAAAGGAACTGGAGGATCACAGACGGTCATGGCTTGACGTGGAGGTTTCTTCACGGGTTTCGCCCGTCTGGAGCGCCTCTCGGATCTAGATGGGGAAGACTTCACAGGAGCAGCAGGACGAGGCATGTCAAAGACTTTATGGAAGGCCACCAGGAAGGCCCCAAGACTCATGACGATAGGATCCCCTGCTTCCCAGAGGGGACAAATCCATAATAAAGCATCTCCTGCTAGGTAGGACATGATGTAGCCCACCTTAATCAGGTCAGAGGGAAAACAAGCTGCATTTTGCAGGATGTAGCGCAAGCACTGTTCCAGGAAGCTTTGGCATTCCTCTGGATTCCCATAGAACCTAGGTGGGTCTGCTGGGTTGTGCTCTTCCTCATAGGCCCGAAGTTGATTGTAGAGAGCGTTTGAAATTATGATTGGGCCCGAGGTCTCCTCAATTGGAACGACACAGGGCGGAACAAATTCTTCAGCTTGCTCATACTGGTAGAGAGAAAGTTCATCATGCTCTGAGAGCGGTAGCACATGGGATACAGCGGAGGCCATGGCCTGTGCAAACTGTCACGCTCACGCCCTGACTGGTGGGCATGAGCTCGGGGGGTTTGTGGCCCCACTGTGCCACAAACCAGACTACCCTGGAAGGGGCGTGACTATGACAGCTGCCTGGGTTTTCACTGGAGCCTCTGATGGTGAGGTCAGGCTTGTGCAGCAGGCAGCTGCCAGGTGCTACTCCAGGGTGGTGTCTGGCTGTGGCTGCTGATCCCACTTGGGAGACAGGAACACCAGGATTGGTGCGGGCATTAGGCAGGACTGGCAGAAGAGCACGACTGGAACTCAGACGAGTAGGCTGGCAGAGATACGGCAGAGAACACAGGACTGGCTAGGACAGCAGGAACACAGGACTGGAAGGCAGGGCAGGAACGGCAGGACTGGCAGGAACACAGGATTGGGAGGCACTGCAGAGAACACAGGACTGGAAGGCAGGGCAGGATGGCAGGACTGGCAGGAACACAGGATTGGTTGATGTGGTATATGAAGGAACAGGTAGGGGCCTGTTCACACTGGAGGTGCAGGTACAGATATGTAGTTTGGAGGAACAGGTAGGGACCGGTTCACACTGGAAGTGCAGGAACAGATATATAGTTTGGAGGAACAGGTAGGGACCTGTTCACACTGGAGATGCAGGAACAGATATGAAATATGAAGAAACAGGTAGGGACCTGTTCACACAGGAGGGGAGTGCAAGGCTGCAGATAGGAGTGGAAAAGCAGCAAGAGATAGCGTAGCAACAAAAGCTGAGCAGAGCCACAAAGAATGTGGAGAGAAGCTGCAGCAAGAGATACTGCAGAAGCTAAGCAGAGTGGAACCGCAAGGATTGCAGAGAGGAACTGCAGCAAAAGGTTTCTGCAGCAACGGGAGCGGAGCAGAGTAGAACGGAGCAGAACCGCAGGAGTGCGGAGCAGCGGCAAAGCCACCAAGATACAGAGCAGGCAGAGCCGCAAGAGTGCGGAGTGTAAGCAGACTGAGAACACAAGGAAAGACACAGCAGGGAAGGAAGCCACAGACAAGGAGACCGAGATAAGACTAAGTACAGACAAGGCAATGGAACAAGACACAGGGACAAAGACACAGCGACCAGGAAATTCTGCCTCCTGGAGGGCGGACTACATGATCAAGGCAATAGCACAGAGAAAGCCTCCAGAGAGGGAGTAACTCAGAGCAAGGCCAGGCAAACTCAGCAGCTAAACACAACTGAGCTAACACATTGCACAGGCCCAGACCACAGGGTGGAGCACTATATACAGGAGGCCTCTTGATACTTGGTCAGGAACTGATTAGACAGATGCACCTGATTCCTATAAGAACCAGAGAGTTCAGGCGCCGGCCCCCTATACACATAGCCATGAGGCATGCAGAGAGCAGAGACACAGAACATGGAGCTGGCATTAAAGAGAAACCACATCATGGCCTGGAGCAGTGGGTAAGATTGTGTGAGAGATGTGAGGCCATGACGTGATGCCAGCAGAGTTGTTACATCTTTTATGTTTTGCTACTATCACACAGTAAAAATGTTTTTTATTTTAAAAAAATTGTAGTTTTGTCGCCATATTCTGAGAGAAGCAACTTTTATGTTTTGGCGAATACAACTGTATGAGGGCTTATTTTTTTGTGAGAAGAATTAAAGATTTTTTTGGTACCATTTTGGAAAGCAATTTTTTTACTGCTTTTTATTAAGATTTTTTAGACAGAATGAACAAAAACTAGTATTTCAGTTATTGTTTTTTTACAGTTTTTTTGCGTGCTTCACCATGGGATAAAAGTGATTAGATTGATTTGTTCCTCGAGTCGGTATGGTTACAGCGACACCAGATTTATATTGGGTTTTTATGTTACTTTTACAGACTAAAAACAACATTTTACAAAAATATATATTTTTTGCATTGATTGCTGAATTTTGAGAACTGCATTTCTCTTATTTTTGGGGGAATGATCTATATTAGAGCTTGTTTTTTGCAGGACATTCTGGCATTTTCATTCATACAATTTTTTTGTATATGACTTTTTGATTGCCCTTTATTCAATTTAATTTTTTGCGTGTCAATATAATGAAAAAGCGTCATTTTTGGCTTGTTTTTTTTTTTAAATGTCACTATGTGACATTTTAATGCATATCGGCGGTTGTTATGGGGTTAAGGTTGCCTTTCTGATCAGTAATTATAGGACTGATGAATTTAATTTTTTTACTCACCAAGGGTAAGTTCATACTAGGCGTTTTTTCTGTGTTTTATTTTTTGCAGCAAAACCTGATCTCTAGGCAGGAAAGAAGCTGCAAAAAAAAGTATGTTTTCCTCATTTTTTGCTGTAATTTTGGCATTCTAAATTTGTCTCTTGTGCATGCTGATGAAGTTTAAGTGTTGAAAAAAAGTGAATTGCAAAGCACAAAATCCTAATGAAAAGAGAAACAAGGTGTGTGCATAAGAATTCTGAAACCTCATAGACTTTGCTGGTAATGTAAAACGCAGATGAAAATTTGCATTAAAAAACACTGCAAAAATGCTTAGTGTGAACTTAACCTTATATAGCACCATTAATTTACACAGCACTTTACAGACATCAGAATCACTGTCCCCAATTGGGTTCACAATTGAATCTCCCGATTAGTATGATTCAGGAAGCATGTAGCTGAATACATCTTTCCATTATCTCTGTTAGCCCCATAGGCCTAAATGGAGTAATAGTGGTGATGGGCGACTGCGACCCTCGATTAAGTTACAACTATGGTGAGGACTCGGAGAGTGGGTTTCCCAAGAGATCAGTCAATTTTCTTCAATACCTTAGGCTAGTTTCACATTTGCGTTTTTTGCCGCTGCGTGTGTACCGCATATAAACGCATGCATCGTGTTTTCCTATAGTTAACATTAAAAATGCATGCTTTTTTTTGTTCGCGTTTGGCCGCGTTTGACAACGCATGCGCGGAAATGCAACATGTAGTAATTTCTAGAGGCGTCTATTTGCCGCCAGGAAACGCATGCGTTCGATTGCGCAAGGTTTGCGTAAAAAAAACGCATTGCTGTCTATGTAAACGCATGCGTTTGGTTGCATTTTTGAACGCATGCGTTTCAATAGAGAAAAACAAGTCTAGACAGTGATATGCCACCTCCCACCATCAAGGTGATAAAGGGATCCAAACCCTAACCCTAACCCTAGCCCTTGCCCTAACCCTAAGCCACCATCAAGGTGATAAAGGGATCCAAACCCTAACCCTAACCCTAAGCCACCATCAAGGTGATAAAGGGATCCAAACCCTAACCCTAGCCCTAACCCTAACCCTAAGCCACCATCAAGGTGATAAAGGGATCCAAACCCTAACCCACCATCAAGGTGATAAAGGGATCCAAACCCTAACCCTAAGCCACCATCAAGGTGATAAAGGGATCCAAACCCTAACCCTAAACCTAGCCCTAACCCTAAGCCACCATCAAGGTGATAAAGGGATCCAAACCTTAACCCTAGCCCTAACCCTAACCTACCATCAAGGTGATAAAGGGATCCAAACCCTAACCCTAGCCCTAACCCTAACCCTGCCCCTAGCCCTAACCCTAATGGGAAAATGGAAATAAATACATTTTATTAATTTTTTAATTTTTCCCTAACTAAGGAGTTGATGAAGGGGGTTTGATTTCTATTTATAGGGGGTTTTCTAGTGGATTTTTATGATTGGCAGCTGTCACACACTAAAAGATGCTTTTTATTCCAAAAAATATTTTTTGCGTTACCACATTTTGAGAGCTACAATTTTTCCATATTTTGGTTCACAGAGTCATGTGAGGTCTTGTTTTTTGCAGGACGAGTTGACATTTTTATTGGTAACATTTTCGGGCACGTGACATTTTTGATTGCTTTTTATTCCAATTTTTGTGAAGCAGAATGAACAAAAATCAGCTATTCATGAATTTCTTTTGGGGGGCCATTTATACCATTCCGCGTTTCGTCATAATACACACCCTCTGTAGTCCCATTGGCGGTGTCTGGATCTTGATTTTTCTCTTGTGAAATTTCTCATCATGCGCACCAAAAACGCAAACGCAGGAAAAAACGCATGTAAACGCGTACAATCGCGGCTTTTTTAACTGCATGCGACAACGCATGCATCTAAAAAACGCTGCATTTGTACACGTTTATATGTGTTTTTTCCACAACTTGCGGATGTGTTTTAAACGCTGCCGATTTAAACGCAAATGTGAAACCAGCCTTAAATAATTGATTAAGGTTTTTTGTTGGAAAACTTATCGAAATTGCCTTTAGACATCTTATATTTTGGTAAACCTCTTCAGCACATTCTGGTAAACTTCTGAAGTACATGTTAACCCCTTAGTGACGGGGTTAAAATCTGACATCTGTCACTTTATGTAGTAATAACTCTAGAATGCTTCAACATATCCCATAGATTTTGAGATAGTTTTTTCATGACGCATTATACTTTTTGATAATTGTAAATTTAAGTTGATATGTTTTACCTTTCGCTATAAAAATATCAGATATTTGACAAGATTTTTTAAAAATTAGCAATTTTCAAACTTTGAATTATCCTCCCTTTAATCCAGATAGTTATTCCACACAAAAACAACAATAATAAATAACATTTCCCTCATGTCTGCTTTACACCAGTGCCATTTTTTTATGTTGTGTTATTTTGTTAGTATTTTAGAAGATTTAAAAATGTAGCAGCAACTTTTTATTTTTTTAAGGAAATTTACAAAATTTATTCTTTTAGGGACCTGTTTAATTTTAAAGTGATGCAGCGACCCAGAGTCATGGTCATTGCAGTAATGCCATTTTTTCCACTAGGGGGAGTGATGTTACGTCTGAAGGCAATAACGGAGATCACCTTACCAGGTATCACTAAACACACAGCACAGTTCACACTCCAGGCCACCAGGGGGAGCCATGTTTCTATCTATTAGGGCACTCCTCACAATTAGGTAAAACTGGGTGTCTGGAGAGGAAGTTAGACAGAAGCTGCCTGAAGTCAGAGGGAGCCAGATGCAGACTGAGGTCTGCAGAGAACGAGGGTTCATGGAGCTGCGCCTGCCCCACGTGCGGCAGCATCCTAAGAAAGGACAAAAAGGGAATTGTCTTGTAGTGAGTGAGAAACGAAGTCAAAGCAAAGGAGGGGAATATCAGAGGGAGACCAGCCAGGAGCAGGCTGCTTCCTTCTGAAGTGCAGAAGCCGGTAGCCAGAACACCGAGGGATTAAGGATCTCTATGCTTCACTTCAGAGACTGGCAGGACAGTTGATTCCATGTTGGCTGCCCGACCTTATACCCAGGAGGCACGGTGGCAACTTGTGGGGGCTGGGGCATCGTAGGGTCCCTGTAAAAGCCTCAGGCCATCAGTCATACGGGTTTGTCCTATCCATCCGGGGGACAGAGAGAAAGAGTCATTCTGTGCTCTGGACTGTGGACACTGAAGCCTTAAGTAAAGAGAAAGAGACTGCAACCTTGTGTCCTCGTTATTCACTGCGCCTCACACCATTCATCATCTACACTCTGTGAAGCCCTGGGGACATACTTCACCTGTGGGAAGGTATACCATCTAGCTGCCATAACATCACCCCAGCGGACTCCTAAGCAGCGTCGGTCACCCTGACCGAATACCACAGGTGGCGTCACGAACACTATCCCTTTAAAGACCTTTCCCCCAATTTAAAACGGATGTTCCCCCCAGGGCCACGGACTGGGACAGCCACCGTGACATCCCTGATGAGAACCGAAGGGCCCGGCTCCGAGTACCCCATTGCCCTACTGGGGGCGCTCCAGAGACTTCAGGTGATTTTCAGGAATTAATGCCAAGTGGCATGACAGGAATGAAAAAGTTGATTTTTACCACCTAAATGTCGTTAACTTTTGAGCATGCCGCCATAGCCAGTAGACTTTAAGACCATTATTTAGCGATGAGCTGCCATGAAAAACATCAGGAACACACAATTAAAATCTCAGGGTACCAATGGGGTTGAAGAGAGAGCATCCACAATCTGTTAACCATTTATATGCTATAGTCATTGACAGCAGCATCTAAGGTGTTAAACAGCCATGGTCAGTGCCAACACTGATCGTGGCTGATGCAGCAAGTTGTCAGCTATAATCTACAGCTAGCAATTGCAGGATTGTCACCCATCAGGTGATACTAGTCTCTTATATTGCTGGTCAGTAAAAATACATATTGTTGTCCATAAAGGCTTAAAAATCCTTAATAAAAGAAATAGTTTCATATACACTGGCTTTAATCAATTACAGAAATAAGTATGCAACCTGTTAAAAAATAATTAAAAAATACTTAGGTTAACATATTAAGCTTTGATCAAACAAAAACTTCGCTAGGACGCCATCCATAGTCAGCATACACCAAAATCGATGTATGTAGCAATATACTGTAACTGCAAGTGAAAAGATAAAGACACATGGCACCAGAGAGGTATCAAGGGTACTGTGAGAGCAGCAGGAACAGTAATTCCATTTTAGGTCTGGCGGTGAAGTAGTTACACACAGCTCCTCAGCAAACAATTTATGAACCGATTCCTTCCTCTCTTCGTTCTTCCCCTGTTAGATCTGATTTAGTGAGAAATAATATAAAATGGAGGAAAATAAGATCTGTCTCTCCAGGGAATATCAGCACAGGCTGTTTAGAGAAATTATGATTTTCTGTTTTCACTTCAAAACAGTTATTTTCTTTTGGGGGGGGGGGGGTTCTTAAAAGCTTTTGCAGTTCCTGAAGGAGGAGGGGAAAAAGGCGCTGGTGGAAATTAATTTAATTGCTCATATTTTTAGGGTGCTATGAGAACAAGAAAGACAGGCCTGTGAAGTAGGGTTTTTTCTATCCTTCATTCGTTCCTGTTTGCTGGATAAAGGCAAAGCAAAACGCAAAAGGGCAGAGCGCATATAAGTCTGTCTGACGCTTCCTATAACTCTATTATATTACCATCTGGCTCTTTTATATGTAGTATTCGGGAGTGAATATAAAAAATGATCTAACGCTGAAATTATTTCCTTGATAACACTTGTTTTAAACACCGCGACACTAAATAGCTGAAAAGTCTCAAAAGTGAATGCATAACGCATATAAAAGCCACAAGCAAACCAACATAAATTCTTAAGATTAAAGCCATAACTCTTGGGGAAAGGTGGGAAAACGCATGCTCCGATAAATCTGTTTATAATAGTATTTGGGTTCCAGCAACAGCTTTCATTGTTCTCAAGTGAGTAACATATAAAACAATGCATTTCAAGTGTTATTGCAATTCCTTATGGATCTTGGTTCTATCTACATATTAGCTGTCAAATGCGTCTCCGACTGGAGAACAAACATGCTCAATGAAAGGTGAAGCACTGGTCCCGCATTAATGCTTTTGTTGCTATGTTGGGGTTATTTAGTAATGCTCCAAGGGACACAGACAAGAATATATAACGTCTAAATGCAAGCTAAACTTTTTTTTATATATTATGAATGATGAAGCAACTGTTGGAGTGACCTTTATTGTGAAATATTTGGAAATGTTTTTATTGTGATGGTTTGGCAGCACTTTTATTAAATAGTACATCTTTCTGGCTCCTCCTGCATTGTTCAGCGAATGTTTTATTTCATAGTTATATTGTTATTGTGCGCAATCAGTTTTAGCTTAGAAGCAGATCTGTCAGCAGGTTCACAGGTTTTTTCTGCACTTTAGTATTCGCATACGTGCGCTGTGCCGTAAACATAATGACAAACAACAAAATGGAGTAATAAATGATCAAGTAGGAGGAAGATGAGTTGTCATAATGTTCTATGATTAGATCTGGGCAGCTCTCTAGCGAGTCTTCCTCGTGCAGTAAGGATTTTGGAAGGTAAGCATTTTGTTTTTGCAAAACGAAATGTAAATGAGTTTTTGTAAATAAGAATCTGTATTACTTTTGGTCTTCACATAACTGTGGGAGACCTTGGGTACTATATAGCATATGGAAAGAAACACCAATAATAGATTAATTTATACAACAGCAGAAGAAATGAAGAAAACATTAAAAATTGTCCTTATTTATGCGCTTCTCCAATTTTATGTTTAAACTGTTATCGCTAGGGGAAACTGCAGTTGATTACGCATTATTCCTGAACCCTAAATTTAGAATTACATGTGAGCAGGTAATGCAAGCGTGGGTCCACTCAACAAATAGGGCAAATGTACAGGGGGTGTCATTTCTTTTTCCATCCATTTTGTTTCCTAATCAAACATTTCGGGGCCTTCTTCACCTTGATGAATTTACAACTACTCCTTGGCTATGCAGCGGCAGTTCCGCAGTTATATATTGTACTGCATCAACAGTGTAGTCAAGTCATTATTTTTTTTTTTCTATTTTGTATAACAAAGAACATGCCTCACTTTCTATGTACGGCTCGATAATTTAATATTGTTGCATTTATCTAAATAAATATATCGTTTTTTATTTACTTTCTAAGTAAATACATTTGTGCAAAACAATTGTCCTTACATACAAGCTTAGTATGTAAGTACTGACTCGATGGCCAAATAATTTTGTAGACAAGTTATAATCAAATCACATTAATTTACCGATTTTGTGTGTGAAGGAAACTACAGCTAATTAGGCAGGAACTGATTTGAAAAGCTGATGTTGCAATTATTTTTCAACTCCCTTCCCTAGTTGAAATGCCAACATGTGAGCTGGTGAAGATAAAAATAACATTGCAAAAAAGACTCTAATTCATCATTGCCTTTTTGCACCTATTTTTATCTAGTATTGTGTGTTTTGTGCCTTTTTAGTGTACATCCAATTTACTATTCTATTTGCACCTTTCTCAAAGTCTTTTTTATATGTACTTGCTTTGGGGGCTTTTTTGCTTTCTGATTTGTGAGCAGAATTTAGCAATTCCAATTTCGTGCAACTCTTCTCCAATCCCCCTTAATGAATTTAGAGTTCAAGAGTTATTTTCTGCAAATTTTGCACCAAAAAGTTGCAGAAACAGTTCAAGACAGAGAACTGTTTTTTTTTTTACTTGGCACAAAATTAATGAATTGCATGTGTAATTCTTAAGAAAAAAGCAAGACTAAACAGAAAAGGGACTTAAAAAATGCAAATGATGAATAGAGCTCTTTGTTTCTGTCATCATTTTCCTAGACAAATAACAAAATCACAGAAAAATCAGATATAAGTGCCCAAAAAAATCAACCAATTCACCGACATAAAGCATTATTTTGAACGATAGAATAAATAACCACAATAAACATTACTAATATTTTAAATAAAAAATACAACATACACACGACCTAAAAACACGTTTGGCTGCAAAGATACAGGGTGCACGAAATCCCTGATACACCAACTATCTGTGCCCCACCTTGCCGCAGAAGTTGGCACCCTAAATCCTGGGCAATGGCACCCCCACTCAACGTAGGCTCTCCCTAACTGACCCTAATAGGCCCTATCGTGCAGAAAAATAGATCAAACAGCAGACCATACAATTCAGACAAACAGATGTACAAAATCCTCATGATAGATAATATGCTCCTATATTGCACCACGGCCTGTGCACGGCGTGCTTCATTAAATTATGAAGATATTGCACACTTATTAGTTATTGCACATATCCCCAATTGCCCGTGCAGACAAGTGCGTTTATTGATATCAATGTTATCGCATATTCACTAATTATTGCACATACTCCATATAATTGTTGAAAACTCTGCACTGTGCCTAAATACACCCTACCTACCTGCGGGGGTTGGCACCCTACAATCCTGCGCAAATGCCGCCCCCGTCATCTGGCCCTAATGCACCCTGACAGACTAATGTAGGTACAAGCCTTGATAGTAACCTGCGGGTCTAGGATGGACATTGCTCCCCACTGCGGTCTAGGGCACACTACTCCAGTGTGATTCATCCCCTGTTTTTCTATTCAGATTGTTACACTATATTGCTATATAAGTATGTCTCCTGATGAACCGATCTCGGGGAAACGCATCGAGATGAACATACTTAGAGTATTGGAGTATTGATAATAAGAATCTTTATGTGGATTTGAATCGTCACGTGTGTGGAAGTTTTTTTGAGCATTGTTGCCTTGTACGTACATTAGTCTGTCAGAGTGCATTAGGAACAGACGATGGGAGCGGGGGCGCCATTTGCGCAGGATTGTAGGGTGCCAACCCCCGCAGGTAGGTAGGGTGTATTTAGGCACAGTGCAGAGTTTTCAACAATTATATGGAGTATGTGCAATAATTAGTAAATATGCGATAACATTGATATCAATAAACGCACTTGTCTGCATGGGCCATTGGGGATATGTGCAATAACTAATAAGTGTGCAATATCTTCATAATTTAATGAAGAACGCTATTTTTTGCACGGGTCGTGGTGCAATATAGGAGCACATTATCTATCTTGATGATTTTGTACATCTGTTTGTCTGAATTGGTCTGCTGTTTGATTTGTTTTTCTGCACGATAGGGCCTATTACGGTCAGTTATGGAGAGCCTACGTTAAGCGTGGGTGCCATTGCACAGGATTTAGGGTGCCAACTTCTGCGGCAAGGTAGTTGGTGTATCAGGGATTTCGTGCACCCTGTATCTTTGCATCCAAACGTGTTTTTAGGTTGTGTGTATGTTGTATTTTTTATTTAAAATATTAGTAAATGTTAAGTTTTATTGTGGTTATGTATTCTATCGTTCAAAATAGTGCTTTATTCATCATTTTCCTAGACCTGGAAGCCTCGATTCATTAATGCCTCTGCTTTTCTTGTTTTGTGCATTTTTCCGCTTTTTTGTTTGCACCAATTCACTATTCAATTTGTGTCATTTTTTAAGTCTATTCTATATATGCTCACCTGTTTTTTTTTTTCATCTTCCACTTTGTTTTCACGTGGTTTATAAATTGTAGCTTGTTAAAAATTCACAAAATTTGGTGCAGCTCCTCTCCAGTTCCATCCCATCCAGGTGTATTTTTGGTCATTTTGCGAAATATTTGACTTTTTGCCCTTAGTTGATAAATTAATCACATGCATCAGTCTAACCTCTTTGCCCCCGAAAGTGGTTTGCACGTTAATGACCAAAACAATTTTACAATTCTGACCACTGTCACATTATGAGGTAATAACTCTGGAATGCTCCAACGGATTCCACTGATTCTGAGATTGTTTTCCGTGACATATTGTACTTCATAATAGTGGTAAAATTTCTTCAGTATGGCTTGCGCTTATTTGTGAAAAAAATGGAAATTTGGAGTAAATTTTGAAAGTTTAGCAATTTTCCAACTTTGAATTTTCATGCCCTTTAATCACAGAGATATGTCACACAAAATAGTTAATAAGGAAAATTTCCCACATGTCTACTTTACATCAGCACAATTTTGGAACCAACATGTTTTTGTTAGGAAGTTATGAGGGTTACAATTTGGCCAGTGGTTTCTCATTTTTCCAACAAAATTTACAAAAAATGTTTTAGAGACCACATTACATTTCAACTCACTTTGAGGTTTCTGTATGATAGAAGATACCCAAAGGTGACACCATTCTAAAAACTGTGCCCCTCAAGGTGCTCAAAACAACATTCAAGAAGTTTATTAACCCTTCAGGTGCTTCACATTTATTTTTGGAATGTGGTAAAAAATGACTTTTTTTCACAAAAAATTTACTTCAGATCCATATATTTTATTTTGACGAGGGTTACAGGAAAAATCGACCCCAAAATATGCTGTGTAATTTCTCCTGAGCCTGACAATACCTGATATGAGGGAGAAAACCACAGTTTGGGAACAAGACAGAGCTCAGAGTGCCATTTGTCTTTTTGAATTAAAAATTTGCTGGAACGATTAGTGGACGCCATGTCGCTTTTGGAGAGCCCCTGATTGTGCCTAAATAGTGAAAATTCCCGACAAGTGATACCATTTTGAATACCTCAGGGAACTGATTTATATGTGTGGTGAGCACATTGAACCCTCAGGTGCTTCACAGAAGTTTATAACGTTGAGCCACAAAAATAATTTTAAAAAAAATTCCCCACAAATATGTTTTTAGCCCCTAAATTGGCATTTTCATAAGGGTAACAGGAGAAATTGTACCATAAAATTTGTTGTGAAATTTTTCCTAACTATGCTGATACCCCATATGAGGGAGAAAGCTACTGTTTGGATGCATAACAGGGTTTGGATGGGAATGTAAAATTTCCTGGAATCATTAGCGGACGTCATGTCCCATTTGGAGAGCCCCTGATGTGCCTAAACAGTGGAAACCCCCCCACAAATGATGCCATTTTGGAAACTAGAACCATCAAGGAATGTATTTAGATGCATGATGAGCACCTTGAACCCCCAGATGTTTCACAGAACGTTATAACATTGAGCTGTGAAAATAAGAAACACACATATTCCTCACAAAATTGTTGTTTTAGCTCCAATTTTTTTATTTTTTTTTAAGAATAATATAATTTTTTTTTTTTACAGCAAACTGAGGTCCATTGTACTACCAGTAACGTGGAAGACCCCTATATTTCCGTTAACAGATGATGGAACTGAGTGTGGACTTGCGTTTTTTGTGGATTGTGTTGAAGCTTTTATTGGGAACATTTTACATAATGTTTGGGATCAAATTTATACGGCACTCTAGATTGACCACTTACTTTGGAGTTTCCACCTAAATCTTTAAGTTATGTGATTCAGATGAAACCCTCGAGGGATCCATTCACTATAATGGCAGTAGTCAGTAGGCAGTACTCTGGACTCCTTCTGGCTTCTGTTCAGCGTTGTCCTTCTATTCAGAAAAGCGCAAAACTGTGGCCGACGGCACTTTTACGCAATCCTAAAAAGACGGACACCACTGAATCACAGGTCAGTTGGTGTTAGGGGTCGAGTTCCCGCTTCTGCACAGGGGGAATCTCGAGCCACTTCCGCTGCGGTCTCCCATTCTTGTCCAGCCGCAGTGGAGCCTGCTCAGCAAGGACGTCGGTCCCAGCGTCTTGCTCATTCTCACTCTGTTCTGAGAGTTAGTGCTGCTTCTCCAGTCTCTGCCTTTAAAGTCAGTGCTGGTCAGCAGCGAGCGGACTTCTCTGGGACTAAGTCCTTGTCTGCATGTACTGAGCATGCCCAGCGTAAGGTCTCCCGTTGGAGATCGAGGGTCATGTGCTCAGGCTCTGCAGCGCATTCCATTGGTCCTCTTGGCAGGTCCTAGAAGGGCAAAAGTGCTGTGGCCACTTCCTGTGCTGCTGTTATATAAACTGCGCATGACCGCACGGCCATGCGCTAGTATTGTTTTACAATTGCTTATGTGTGTATGTTGTGAGTGCAAGTCGTCCTTGGAAACCCCTACCCTATTGAATGTCTGTTCGCGGAAGGTGTATGGCTGCTACCTAGCGCCCGACTTAGCCTACAGCACTAACACACATCACAGCGTCCTGTAGCTGTGCCTGCCAGTACGGCGCCGTGCGCCTGCCTTGCGCTTTCCATACCCGAGTCTGGGTGGTTAGTGGCGTCCGTTAGTGCGGCATCGCTCGCACTCTTGTGCACAGATTGCTTAAGGTTCTCTACACACCCAGTTGCGGTGTTACGCCAGCAAGGGTCTAATCGGGCTCCAATCCCTTCTGGGGTTAAGTCCGCTGACCACTTGCTCGCGCACTAGTGCGGTACTGCGGTCCTGTGAATTAACAGGATCGCTTTCTTCACGCTGGGTGAGGTTTAACCCACGCGTGTATACTTTAGTGTACCGCCATATTGTCTGCTAATTGCTAGCAGCAGGTTCTCACCTGCACGGTGGACCCCGGACTGCGAACGCACCTTTATCATCTGTCTTGGTGCGTTCCGCCAGTCCTAACAGAATACTAGCGCCAGGGTCTGGCTAGTAAAATGGCGGACGATCAGCGTTTACAGCGGTACATCCAGCAGCTGGAGGGAAGGTTGGCGGCTTTTGAGCGTTCAACCTCAGCTGTGGATGTTACTGCTGTCGCTGTTCAGGCTGCAAGTGTGGCTGCAGCTACCTTGTCCACTGCCGCTCCTGTACCGACGCTATCTCGCCTCCCGCTACCAGAGAAATTTTCTGGTGACAGTAAGTCCTGTAGGGGTTTCGTGAGTCAGTGCTCAATACATCTCGAGCTTCTGGCCTCTCGTTTCCCTACAGAGCGGGCTAAGGTGGGCTTTATAATTTCCTTATTGTCGGACAGGGCGTTGCAGTGGGCTACGCCGCTGTGGGAGCGTGGCGATCATGTGGTGCAGAGTGCTCCGTTATTCCTGAGCACTCTGAAACAGGTCTTTCTTGGACCTCGTGTCACCCATGACACGGCGCTCCAACTGTTGGCACTGACTCAGGGCTCGTCCTTGGTCAGCCTTTTTGCCGTCCATTTCCGCACTCTGGCATCTGAGCTGGAGTGGTCGGATAAAGCCCTTATCCCTATATTTTGGAGGGGGCTGGCTGACCACGTTAAGGACGCTCTGGCCACTAGGGAGATTCCCGCCACACTGGAGGAGTTAATAGCAGTATCTACTCGCATTGACCGCCGTTTTCACGAGCGGAGGTTAGAGCGAGCCCAGTGTAGGCAGAGGTTTCGGCTGGCTCCCACCTTCGCCAGACCTTTGGAATCTCCAGTTCAGGCTCCTGAGGTTCAGGAACCTAAGGTGGTGTCACGAGCGGGATCTAAGTCCCAGACTGCTCGTGCACTCCAGGGTTGCCAGGTTTGCCAACAGTCAGGACATCTTGCCACCAGATGTCATCAGCGGTCGAGGAAACGTCAGCGTCTAGTGGTAGTAGGTGGAGGTGCACTAGACACTGCGACGTTTGCCTCCAAATTGTCCTTTAAGGGGACAATTACCTTTGGCTCATCCTCCCACTCGGTAGACCTCTGCGTGGATTCTGGGGCGGAGGGCAATTTTATGTCTTCTGCCTTCGCCCAACGTCACGCAATACCCCTGGTTATGCTATCCCAACCAGTAACGGTACGAGTGGTGAATGGGTCGACACTCCCCGCACAGATAACACATCAGACCATCCCTGTTACTCTGTCCCTGTCGCCATCCCATCAGGAGATTATTTCTCTACTCGTCATTCCTGAGGGTATTGATGAGGTCCTGTTGGGGATACCTTGGCTACGGTACCACTCTCCTCACATCGAGTGGTCCTCAGGCAGAATTCTGGGATGGGGTGAATCATGTGGGGGTAGGTGTCACCGAGAGTGCGTTCAGGTTGCTACTACTGAGGTACCCGCAGATCTATCCTCTCTCCCCAAGCAATATTGGTCTTATGCAGACGTGTTCTCCAAGAAGGCGGCGGAGACCCTTCCGCCCCATCGCCCCTATGACTGTCCTATCGATCTCTTGCCTGGTGCTGAGCCTCCCCGGGGTCGAGTCTACCCATTATCTCTCCCGGAAACGGAGGCAATGTCTCAGTACATACAAGAGAATCTGGCAAGAGGGTTCATTAGGAAGTCAGTGTCACCTGCTGGGGCAGGGTTCTTCTTCGTGCAGAAGAAGAATGGAGAACTACGTCCATGCATAGACTACAGGGGTCTTAATGCTATCACAGTTAAGAACAAGTACCCTTTGCCGTTGATATCTGAGCTTTTCGATAGGCTTCGGGGAGCTAGAGTGTTTACGAAACTAGATCTGCGGGGTGCTTACAACCTGATTCGCATCCGTGAGGGGGACGAGTGGAAAACGGCATTTAACACCAGAGATGGGCACTATGAGTATCTGGTGATGCCCTTCGGGCTCTGTAATGCACCTGCCGTTTTTCAAGACTTTGTCAACGACATCTTCCGGGATATGCTTTCCACCTCGGTTGTAGTCTATCTGGATGATATTCTCATCTTTTCTCCAGATATTGACTCCCACCGGAGAGATGTTGGCAGAGTCTTCGACCTCCTACGGGCAAACTCTCTTTACGCAAAGTTGGAGAAGTGTGTGTTTGAGCAGGAGTCCTTACCTTTCCTGGGCTATATCATCTCCGCCCAGGGATTGGCTATGGATCCTGCCAAACTACAGGCTGTGATGGACTGGCAAGAGCCCCATTCTCTTAAAGCGGTGCAGCGCTTTATGGGGTTCATAAACTATTACCGCCAGTTCATTCCCCACTTCTCAACTCTGGTGGCTCCCTTGGTAGCCCTCACCAAGAAGGGAGCGAATCCCAAATTGTGGTCGGAAGAGGTCTCCAAGGCCTTCACTTCTATTAAGTCCCACTTTGCTAGCGCTCCCATCTTACATCGTCCCGATGTGGATAAGCCATTCCTACTGGAGGTGGATGCCTCGTCCGTTGGTGCTGGAGCAGTCCTCTACCAAAAGGATGCTCAAGGTCGGAAGCATCCATGCTTCTTCTTCTCCAAGACCTTCACGCCAGCGGAGAGGAACTACTCCATCGGGGACAGGGAGTTGCTAGCAATGAAGTTGGCCTTTTCGGAGTGGAGACACCTTCTGGAAGGTGCGCGGTTTCCCTTCCAAGTTTACACGGACCACAAAAATTTGGTCTATTTGCAGACAGCCCAGCGGCTAAATTCTCGCCAGGCCAGATGGTCCCTGTTCTTCTCCCGGTTCCACTTTTCCCTGCATTATCTCGCCGGGGAGAAGAATATCCGTGCTGACGCTCTCTCTCGCTCCCTTATGTCAACTGAGGAGGAGGAAGAGGAGCCTCGGCTTATTGTCCCTTCCGAGAGCCTGAGAACCGTGGCGCCGGTATCGCTAGAGTCTGTGCCTCCGGGCAAGACTTTTGTGCCCATTAATTTGCGACCGGAGGTTCTCTCTTGGGCTCATTCGTCCAGGGTGGGTGGACACTTTGGGACAAAGAGGACATCTGAGCTACTGGCGAGGACGTACTGGTGGCCGCATATGGTCCGGGATGTCAGGGATTACGTTCTGGCGTGTGTCTCCTGCGCCAAAAATAAATCTCCGCGTCAAAGGCCAGCTGGTTTGCTCTATCCCTTGCCGGTGGCAGATAGGCCCTGGGAGATGGTCGGGATGGACTTTGTTGTGGGTTTGCCCAAGTCTCGCGGCTGTACCATCATTTGGGTCATCACCGATCATTTCTCAAAAATGGTGCATTTGGTGCCGCTGCCGCGGTTACCTTCTGCACGGGCCTTGGCAGCGTTGTTCATCAGACATATCTTCCGCCTACATGGTATGCCAGACAAAATTGTCAGTGACCGGGGTCCCCAGTTTGCGTCTCGGTTCTGGAGAGAGCTCTGTCGTCTTCTCAGTATTGAGTTGAATCTCTCTTCCGCTTATCATCCCGAGACGAATGGGTTGGTAGAGAGGGCCAACCAGACCTTGGTCACATACCTGCGACATTTTGTTTCAGCCAGGCAGGATGACTGGGCATCCTTGCTATCATGGGCAGAGTTTGCACTGAACAACGCCGTTGCCGACTCCACTGGACAAACCCCATTCCTCCTCAACTATGGTCAGCATCCACGGGTACCTGTGCCTATGCCCATGTCTTCCGCCGACTCCAGGGTGGCAGACTGGGCTGTGGAGGCACGGGATATTTGGGACCGCACTCAGGATGCCATTCGGGCCTCTAAGGAGAGAATGAGGTCCTCCGCTGATGCTCATCGGCGCCCCGCCCCGACCTTTGCTCCTGGCGACTTGGTGTGGCTCTCCGCCCGTAACATCAGGCTGCGAGTTGAGTCCACTAAATTTGCTCCTCGCTACTTGGGTCCATTCAAGGTCCTCGAGCAGGTTAATCCTGTGGTCTATCGTTTGGCCCTTCCGCCACGCCTGGGTATCACCGACACCTTTCATGTGTCCCTCTTGAAACCCGTGTATATGTCCCGCTTTTCCGAGTCATCTGCTGGGACATCGGGTTCGTCTACGGACGATTATGAGGTGAACGCTATTTTGGGGTGCAAGGTGGTGCGTGGTAAAAAATTTTATTTGGTGGACTGGAAGGGTTATGGCCCCGAGGACAGGTCCTGGGAACCTGTTGAGCACATTCGGGCCCCGCAGCTCATTGCTGCCTTCGAACGTAGCGAGGCCCAAGGAGGGGGGGGCCCTAGGAGGGGGGGTAATGTTAGGGGTCGAGTTCCCGCTTCTGCACAGGGGGAATCTCGAGCCACTTCCGCTGCGGTCTCCCATTCTTGTCCAGCCGCAGTGGAGCCTGCTCAGCAAGGACGTCGGTCCCAGCGTCTTGCTCATTCTCACTCTGTTCTGAGAGTTAGTGCTGCTTCTCCAGTCTCTGCCTTTAAAGTCAGTGCTGGTCAGCAGCGAGCGGACTTCTCTGGGACTAAGTCCTTGTCTGCATGTACTGAGCATGCCCAGCGTAAGGTCTCCCGTTGGAGATCGAGGGTCATGTGCTCAGGCTCTGCAGCGCATTCCATTGGTCCTCTTGGCAGGTCCTAGAAGGGCAAAAGTGCTGTGGCCACTTCCTGTGCTGCTGTTATATAAACTGCGCATGACCGCACGGCCATGCGCTAGTATTGTTTTACAATTGCTTATGTGTGTATGTTGTGAGTGCAAGTCGTCCTTGGAAACCCCTACCCTATTGAATGTCTGTTCGCGGAAGGTGTATGGCTGCTACCTAGCGCCCGACTTAGCCTACAGCACTAACACACATCACAGCGTCCTGTAGCTGTGCCTGCCAGTACGGCGCCGTGCGCCTGCCTTGCGCTTTCCATACCCGAGTCTGGGTGGTTAGTGGCGTCCGTTAGTGCGGCATCGCTCGCACTCTTGTGCACAGATTGCTTAAGGTTCTCTACACACCCAGTTGCGGTGTTACGCCAGCAAGGGTCTAATCGGGCTCCAATCCCTTCTGGGGTTAAGTCCGCTGACCACTTGCTCGCGCACTAGTGCGGTACTGCGGTCCTGTGAATTAACAGGATCGCTTTCTTCACGCTGGGTGAGGTTTAACCCACGCGTGTATACTTTAGTGTACCGCCATATTGTCTGCTAATTGCTAGCAGCAGGCTCTCACCTGCACGGTGGACCCCGGACTGCGAACGCACCTTTATCATCTGTCTTGGTGCGTTCCGCCAGTCCTAACAGTTGGAGTCCACAGTGCCTCAGTCTGCCCCATTATAGGTTATTATAGGTTCTGTCTGAATCATGTATTTCAGATATTTACATGGAACCCCCAGTGTAAGCGCTCAACACAGGATAAATGTGCATTGAGCCTTACTGCGATCTTTGGGAGGCAGAATGAAAAAAATCAACAGCAGTTGAAGAATTGTTTTTTTGTTTATTTTTCACACCATTCTTTGTGCGGTATAAGTGATATGGTGACTTTATTTCTCAGGTCGGTGCGATTACAGCGATACCAGATTTATATCAGATTTTTATGTTTGGCTGCTGCCATACACTAAAAGAAGCTTTTTATTGCAAAAAAAGTTTTTGCATCACCATATTTTGAGAGCTATAGTTTTTCCAGGTTTTAGCCCATAGAGTCATGTGAGGGCTTTTTTTTGCGGGATGAGTTGACTTTTTATTGGCACATGACATTTTTGATCACTTTCTAATCTGATTTTTGGGAGGCGGAGTGAACAAATAAACCAGCAATTCAGGATTTTGTTTTGGGAGGAGATACAGTATATACCGTTCTCTGTGGTAAAATTGATAAGGCAGTTTTATTCTTCAGGTCAGTATGATTACAGCGATACCTCATTTACATGGTTTTTTGGCGCTTTTACAGAACACAAACTATTTTATAGAAAAAATAATTTTTTTGTGCATAGCTTTATTCTGAGAGCTATAGCTTTTTCATTTTTCAGCTGATAGAGCTGTATTGCTGCTTGTTTTTGCGAGACAAGATGACGTTTTCAGCAGTACCATGTTTATTTATATCAGTCTTTTTGATTACATTTTATTCCACCTTTTGTTTGGCAGTATGATTATAAAGCATTGTTTTTTGCCTTGTTTTTTATTTATTTTTTATGGTGTTCACTAAAGGGGTTAACTACTGGGACAGTTTTATAGGTTGGGTAGTTGCAGAAGCAGCGATACCAAATATGTATACTTTTGTTATTTATATATATATTTTTTTTCATTCTGTCAGAATAAGCCAATATCCGGCGGCGATCACCCACGCACAGCCCGTATGTGCAGGCAATCGCGATGATAAAATAATCCATCCCTAGTCAAATAGGAATAAAAATATCATAGCAGGTGTTGTGAATTCTGTGGCTGAATTCACTCCTGTGGTCACAAGTGGTACTGCAGCTTCTAAGCTTCCTCCCTCAGGTGTTCTGGTGAGCTCGTTAACTGCTTCATTACTTAACTCCGCCTGATGCTGCTATCCTTGCTCCTTGTCAATGTTTCAGTGTTGGATCTGAGCTTCTCCTGATTGTTCCTGTGACCTGCTGCTCTGTATAGCTAAGTGCTTTTTGCTTTTTTGTTGCTTTTTTTCTGTCCAGCTTGTCTTTTGTTTTGCTGGAAGCTCTGAGACGCAAAGGGTGTACCGCCGTGCCGTTAGTTCGGCACGGTGGGGTTTTTTTGCCCCCTTTGCGTGGTTTTGCTTTAGGGTTTTTTGTAGACTGCAAAGTTCGCTTTATTATCCTCGCTCTGTCCTAGAATATCGGGCCCCACTTTGCTGAATCTATTTCATCCCTACGTTTTGTCTTTTCATCTTACTCACAGTCATTATATGTGGGGGGCTGCCTTTTCCTTTGGGGAATTTCTCTGGGGCAAGTCAGGCCTATTTTTCTATCTTCAGGCTAGCTAGTTTCTTAGGCTGTGCCGAGTTGCCTAGGTAGTTGTTAGGCGCAATCCACAGCCGCTTTTAGTTGTGTTTAGGATAGGATCAGGTGTGCAGTCTACAGAGTTTCCACGTCTCAGAGCTCGTTCTTGTATTTTTGGGTATTTGTCAGATCACTGTGTGCGCTCTGATCGCTAAGCACACTGTGTTTCTGGATTGCCTTCATAACACCTGTCATTAGCAAACATAACAGTACAAGGAGCCAAACTAATGATTCTCAATAGAGGGAAAGAAAAAGTTCTGACATCATTTTTTTTTTTTTTCTGCTCTGTGTTCACTTTTTTTTTCCCCCTAGACATTTGGGTGATTCTGGACACAGGTGTGGACATGGATATTCAGGGTCTGTGCTCTTCAATGGATAATCTCGTTATAAATGTACAAAAAATTCAAGATACTATTGATCAGAAATCTATGTTAGAACCAAGAATTCCTATTCCTGATTTGTTTTTTGGAGATAGAACTAAGTTTCTAAGTTTCAAAAATAATTGTAAGCTATTTCTGGCCTTGAAACCTCATTCTTCTGGTAATCCTATTCAACAGGTTTTGATTATTATTTCTTTTTTGCGCGGCGACCCTCAAGACTGGGCATTTTCTCTTGCGTCAGGAGACCCTGCATTGAGTAGTGTCAATGCGTTTTTCCTGGCGCTCGGATTGCTGTACGATGAGCCTAATTCAGTGGATCAGGCTGAGAAAAATTTGCTGGCTTTGTGCCAGTGGGGTCCGATGCTCTACCTCCGCATAGGGATTGTGATTGTGCTATCAATTTGATTCCTGGTAGTAAATTCCCTAAAGGTTGATTATTTAATTTATCCGTGCCCGAACACGCCGCTAAGTGCAGTTATGTGAAGGAATCCCTGGAGAAGGGACATATTCGCCCATCGTCATCACCACTGGGAGCAGGGTTCTTCTTTGTAGCCAAGAAGGATGGTTCGCTGAGACCGTGTATTGATTACCGCCTTCTTAATAAGATCACTGTTAAATTTCAGTATCCCTTGCCATTGTTATCTGACTTGTTTGCTCGGATTAAGGGGGCTAGTTGGTTCACTAAGATAGATCTTCGTGGTGCGTATAATCTGGTGAGAATCAGGCAAGGAGATGAATGGAAAACTGCATTCAATACGCCCGAGGGTCATTTTGAGTATCTAGTGATGCCGTTCGGACTTGCCAATGCTCCATCTGTGTTTCAGTCTTTTATGCATGACATCTTCCGTGAGTATCTGGATAAATTCCTGATTGTTTACTTGGATGACATTTTGATCTTCTCAGATGATTGGGAGTCTCATGTGAAGCAGGTCAGAATGGTTTTTCAGGTCCTGCGTGCTAACTCTTTGTTTGTGAAGGGATCAAAGTGTCTCTTCGGTGTGCAGAAAGTTTCATTTTTGGGGTTCATCTTTACCCCTTCTACTATCGAGATGGATCCAGTTAAGGTCCAAGCCATCCAGGATTGGATTCAGCCGACATCTCTGAAAAGTCTGCAAAAGTTCCTGGGCTTTGCTAATTTTTATCGTCGCTTCATCTGTAATTTTTCTAGCATTGCCAAAACATTGACCGATTTGACCAAGAAGGGTGCTGATTTGGTTAATTGGTCTTCTGCTGCTGTGGAAGCTTTTCAGGAGTTGAAGCGTCGTTTTTGTTCTGCCCCTGTGTTGTGTCAGCCAGATGTTTCTCTTCCGTTCCAGGTCGAGGTTGATGCTTCTGAGATTGGAGCAGGGGCGGTTTTGTCACAGAGAGGTTCTGATTGCTCAGTGATGAAACCATGTGCTTTCTTTTCCAGGAAGTTTTCGCCCGCTGAGCGTAATTATGATGTGGGCAATCGAGAGTTGCTGGCCATGAAGTGGGCATTCGAGGAGTGGCGTCATTGGCTTGAAGGAGCTAAGCATCGCGTGGTGGTATTGACTGATCATAAGAACTTGACTTATCTCGAGTCTGCCAAGCGCTTGAATCCTAGACAGGCCCGTTGGTCGTTATTTTTTGCCCGCTTCGACTTTGTGATTTCGTACCTTCCGGGCTCTAAAAATGTGAAGGCGGATGCTCTGTCTAGGAGTTTTGTGCCCGACTCTCCGGGTTTATCTGAGCCAGCGGGTATCCTCAAGGAAGGAGTCATTGTGTCTGCCATCTCCCCTGATTTGCGGCGGGTGCTGCAAAAATTTCAGGCGAATAAACCTGATCGTTGTCCAGCAGAGAAACTGTTCGTACCTGATAGGTGGACTAATAAACTTATCTCTGAACTTCATTGTTCGGTGTTGGCTGGTCATCCTGGAATCTTTGGTACCAGAGAGTTAGTGGCTAGATCCTTCTGGTGGCCATCTCTGTCATGGGATGTATGTACTTTTGTGCAGTCCTGTGGGATTTGTGCTAGGGCTAAGCCCTGCTGTTCTCGTGCCAGTGGGTTGCTTTTGCCCTTGCCGGTCCCAAAGAGGCCTTGGACACATATTTCGATGGATTTCATTTCTGACCTTCCCGTTTCTCAAAAGATGTCAGTCATTTGGGTGGTCTGTGATCGCTTTTCTAAAATGGTCCATCTGGTGCCCTTGGCTAAATTGCCTTCCTCCTCTGATTTGGTACCTTTGTTCTTTCAGCATGTGGTTCGGTTGCATGGCATTCCTGAGAATATTGTTTCTGACAGAGGTTCCCAGTTTGTTTCAAGGTTCTGGCGAGCCTTTTGTGGTAGGATGGGCATTGACCTATCCTTTTCCTCGGCTTTCCATCCTCAGACTAATGGCCAGACCGAACGAACCAATCAGACCTTGGAAACATATCTGAGATGTTTTGTTTCTGCAGAACAGGATGATTGGGTGTCCTTTTTGCCGTTGGCTGAGTTCGCCCTTAATAATCGGGCCAGCTCGGCTACCTTGGTTTCTCCATTTTTTTGCAATTCTGGGTTCCATCCTCGTTTCTCTTCAGGACAGGTTGAGTCTTCGGACTGTCCTGGTGTGGATTCTGTGGTGGATAGGTTGCAGCAGATCTGGACTCAGGTAGTGGACAATTTGATCTTGTCCCAGGAGAAAGCTCAACTTTTCGCTAATCGCAGACGCCGTGTGGGTCCCCGACTTCGTGTTGGGGATCTGGTTTGGTTATCTTCTCGTCATATTCCTATGAAGGTTTCCTCTCCTAAATTTAAACCTCGTTTTATTGGTCCGTATAGGATTTCTGAGGTTCTCAATCCTGTGTCTTTTCGTTTGACCCTCCCAGACTCCTTTTCCATACATAATGTATTCCACAGGTCGTTGTTGCGGAGATACGTGGCACCTATGGTTCCATCTGTTGAGCCTCCTGCCCCGGTTTTGGTGGAGGGGGAATTGGAGTATATTGTGGAGAAGATTTTGGATTCTCGTGTTTCTAGACGGAAACTCCAGTATCTGGTTAAATGGAAGGGTTATGCTCAGGAAGATAATTCCTGGGTTTTTGCCTCTGATGTTCATGCTTCCGATCTTGTTCGTGCCTTTCATGCGGCTCATCCTGGTCGGCCTGGGGGCTCTGGTGAGGGTTCGGCGACCCCTCCTCAAGGGGGGGGTACTGTTGTGAATTCTGTGGCTGAATTCACTCCTGTGGTCATAAGTGGTACTGCAGCTTCTGAGCTTCCTCCCTCAGGTGTTCTGGTGAGCTCGTTAACTGCTTCATTACTTAACTCCGCCTGATGCTGCTATCCTTGCTCCTTGTCAATGTTTCAGTGTTGGATCTGAGCTTCTCCTGATTGTTCCTGTGACCTGCTGCTCTGTATAGCTAAGTGCTTTTTGCTTTTTTGTTGCTTTTTTTCTGTCCAGCTTGTCTTTTGTTTTGCTGGAAGCTCTGAGACGCAAAGGGTGTACCGCCGTGCCGTTAGTTCGGCACGGTGGGGTTTTTTTTGCCCCCTTTGCGTGGTTTTGCTTTAGGGTTTTTTTGTAGACTGCAAAGTTCGCTTTACTATCCTCGCTCTGTCCTATAATATCGGGCCCCACTTTGCTGTATCTATTTCATCCCTACGTTTTGTCTTTTCATCTTACTCACAGTCATTATATGTGGGGGGCTGCCTTTTCCTTTGGGGAATTTCTCTGGGGCAAGTCAGGCCTATTTTTCTATCTTCAGGCTAGCTAGTTTCTTAGGCTGTGCCGAGTTGCCTAGGTAGTTGTTAGGCGCAATCCACAGCCGCTTTTAGTTGTGTTTAGGATAGGATCAGGTGTGCAGTCTACAGAGTTTCCACGTCTCAGAGCTCGTTCTTGTATTTTTGGGTATTTGTCAGATCACTGTGTGCGCTCTGATCGCTAAGCACACTGTGTTTCTGGATTGCCTTCATAACACCTGTCATTAGCAAACATAACAAGCAGGCCAGTTAAAAACATATACAGTAGTGTCCAAAAGTTTACATACCCTGGCAGAATTTTTGCATTCTTGCCCTTTTTTCAGAGACTATGAATGATAGCACTAAAACTTTTCTCCACTCTTGGTTAGTGGTTGTGTGAAGCCATTTTTTGTCAAACTATTGTGTATTCTTTTTTTAATTATAATGACACGCCAAAACATCCAAATGACCCTGATCAAAAGTTCACATACCCCATTTCTTAATACCATGTATTGCCCCCTCTAACAACAACTTCTGTGCTGTTATCAGGCCAAAATCACCATGGTATGTGAACTTTTATCAGGAAAATGTGGATGTTTTGGGTTGCCATTATGATTTAAAAAGAGTAAACACAGTAGTTTGACAATAAATAGCTTCACCCAACCACTACCCATGAGTGGAGAAAAACAATAACCAATTTATACCTCAAACTAGCATACATAAATTAACACAATAAATCAGTGCTCATGATTAACAGTGCTCTATTAAGAAGATTGGTTCAATCTCACCACATATATATTCCCATTCATTCCTTCCATAAATTGTCCACCATTCAGGAAGATAAGACTATTGGGGAAAGGGGAAAGAGGGGGATTACAATAGTAGAATAGTAAAATCTCCAGAAGAGAAAATGCTTCTTTACCATGATAACTATATTGTAAAGTCTACTAAATGGTAATCGTTTACTTCTGGAACTGGACTTAGTGGGAACTGTTGTTGGCTTAAAAAAAAGTTTAGCTGCTTTTTTTTGGAAGAAAATAACTGAAATGCATATGTAAATATGTAAAGTTGTTTTCTGATTGTTTGGACAAATAGATCAACAATTGGGATCGGGGGAAAGATCAGTTCTTTTAGGGCAGACAGGACCTTGTATCATGGATGTACAGTACATATACCCCTCTTCCCTGTGTTTTCTTATCCCTTGGTTGAACTGGAACGACTTTTATCGATTTTCAGTTGTATTAACTATGTAACTCTGTAACCTCAAATTTTCCCGTGTTAAAAATAAATAATAAACATTAAAAAACAATTTGGAATTGGAGTATCTTATGGGTGTGTCATTTCTGGCATAGCTGAGAGCTGATGTTCTAAGTCTAGGAGGGGCCAATATCCATGGCCCTTTCTTAGGCTATTAATATCCACCTGCAGCTGTCTGTTTAACGATTGCTGGTTATTGAATATAGGGGGGACCCGACTTCATTTTTTTTTTTGGGGGGGGGGGGGGTCTCCCCTATAATAACTAGTAAAGGCTAAGTAAACATGCCAACACTGAGCCATGCAATCACGATGTAGCAGAGTTGGATGGAACATATTGTGGAACATATGAATTATCGTTGGACAGGTGAGGAATATGGTGTTTTATTATTTTTAATTGTACAGTAATAAATAGGAGAAAGAGGTCTGAGAGTGTTTCTTTCAAATAAAAGAGTGTGTTTTTATTTCAAATAAATGACTTTTCTCTGTATCTGTGGTTTTATTACATTTGACTATGAGGTTATTAATAGGGGTGTCTTATCGACACCTCTCCAGTACTTACCTGTGGGCTTGATGTCAGTTGACATTACAAAGTGGATATCAACCCCACAACTATTACCCCACTTGCTACCACACCAGAACAAATGGGAAGAGCTGGGAAAAGCACCAGAATTGGCTCATCTAAGGCTGGTTTCACATTTGCGTTCTTTGCCGCTGCGTTTGTACCACATATAAACGCATGCGTCGTGTTTTCCTATATTTAACATTAAAAACGCATGCTTTTTTTTGTTCGCGTTTGGCCGCGTTTGAGGACGCATGCGTCTTTTTGTCGCTTGCAGCTTGGTGCGGAAACGCAACATGTAGTATTTTTAGAGGCGTATATTTGCCGCCAGGAAACGCATGCAATCGATTGCGCACGGTTTGCGTAAAAAAAAAGCATTGCTGTCTATGTAAACGCATGCATTTTTAAGCACACGCGTTTGGTTGCATTTTCATGCGTTTCAATAGAGAAAAACAAGTCTAGACACTGATAAGCCACCTCCCACCATCAAGGTGATAAAGGGATCCAAACCCTAACCCTAGCCCTAACCCTAACCCTAACCAAGGTGATAAAGGGATCCAAACCCTAACTCTAACCCTATCCCTAACCCTAGCCCTAACCCTAATGGGAAAATGGAAATAAATACATTTTTTTAATTTTTTAATTTGTCCCTAACTAAGGAGTTGATGAAGGGGGTTTGATTTCTATTTATAAGGGGTTTTCTAGTGGATTTTTATGATTGGCAGCTGACACACACTGAAAGACGCTTTTTATTCCCAAAAATATTTTTTGCATTACCACATTTTGAGAGCTACAATTTTTCCATATTTTGGTTCACAGAGTCATGTGAGGTCTTGTTTTTTGCGGGACGAGTTGACATTTTTATTGGTAACATTTTCGGGCACGTGACATTTTTGATTGCTTTTTTTTATTCTGATTTTTGTGAAACAGAATGAACAAAAACCAGCTTGTGAAATTTCTCATCATGCGCACCAAAAGCGCAAACTCAGGAAAAAACGTATGTAAACGCGTACAAACATGGCGTTTTTTTAACCACATGCAAAAACGCATGCATCTAAAAAAACGCAGCGTTTGTACGCGTTTACATGCGTTTTTTTCACCACTTGCGGATGCGTTTTAAACGCTGCGGATTTAAACGCAAATGTGAAACCAGCCTAATAGATGTGCTTTTTCTGGGATGGCTGCAGCTGCTATATTTAGACTGTGGAGGGCCAATATCCATGACCCCTTACCAGTCTGAGAATACCAGCCCCCAGCTGCCTGCTTTAGCTTGGCTGGTTGTAAAAAATGGTGGGGATGCCATGCCATTTCTTTTCATTATGTATTTAAATAATTTTAAAAAACAGTATGGGGACTACTCTGTATTTGATAACCAGACAAATGAGGGCTGTAGCCCGCATCTGTCTGATAAACCTGCACTGGTTTGCAAAAATAGTGGGAATCTCATTCCATTTTTAAATTGTATTTATTTATTGCACAGGTGCCGGCTGATGAATACTCTTATCTTTGTATGCCTGCTCTCGCTGCTATCAGCAAGATCGGGAGTACGATGATGACAGTAGTACATTTAGAAGTCGATGCCTGTGACTGATGATAACTTTTTTACTTCCGATCACAGCTGCTGGCCCACATACTGTCATCTGTATGACAGCATGGGAGCCACAGCGCTATGATCCGCGTTAATCAACTTACCGATGATCAGAGCTGGTGTTTCTCGTGCTGCTACACAGATAAGAGGGTGGGAAATGCTGAATGATCGGGCAGCCAAATCTGAACAGTATCTTTGACTTCAGAGACAAGCCTGTGTTCGAGTCTGTGCATGGAAACTAGGTGTTTGGTATGGACCTCGAACTTTACCGTTCGGGTTCGCAAATCCCTAGTTATGGATGAAAGAAATGGTCATGGTGGTTGGGGATAAATGGAAAAGCAAAGGGAAAATTAGCAAGACTGTTACTGGTGAGAACCTGCACAGAACACACATATACACTGAGTGCAGAATTATTAGTCAAGTTGTTTTTTGGATCACATGATACTTTTTACACATGTTGTCCTATTCAAAGCTGTTAAGGCTTTAGAGCCAACTACCAATTAAGTAAATCAGGTGATGTGCATCTCTGTAATGAGGAGGGGTGTTGTCTAATTACATCAAAACCCTATATAAGGTGTGCTTAATTATTTGGCAACTTCCTTTCCTTTGGCAAAATGGATCAGAAGAGAGATTTGACGGGTTCTTAAAAGTCCAAAATTGTGAGATGTCTTGCAGAGGGATGCAGCTGTCTTGAAATTGCAAAACTTTTGAAGCATGATCACCGAACAATCAAGCGTTTCATGGCAAATAGCCAACCGGGTCGCAAGAAGTGTGTTGGGCAAAAAAGGTGCAAAATAACTGCCCATGAATTGAGGAAAATCAAGCGTGAAGCTGCCACGATGCCATTTACCATCAGTTGTGCCATATTTCAGAGCTGCAACGTTACTGGAGTAACAAAAAGCACAAGGTGTGCGATACTCAGGGACATGGCCAAGATAAGGAAGGCAGAAAAACGACTACCTTTGAACAAGAAATATAAGATAAAATGTCAAGACTGGGCCAAGAAATATCTTAGGACTGACTTTTCAAAGGTTTTATGGACTGACGAAATGAGAGTGACTCTTGATGGGCCAGAGGCTGGATCAGTAAAGGGCAGAGAGCTCCACTCCAACTCAGACGCCAGCAAGGTGGAGGTGGGGTACTGGTATGGGCTGGTATCATCAAAGATGAACTTGTGGGACCTTTTCGGGTTGAGGATGGATTGAAGCTGAACTCCCAGACCTACTGCCAGTTTCTAAAAGACTTCTTCAAGCAGTGGTACAGGAAGAAGTCAATATTGTTCAATAAAAACATGATTTTCATGCAGGACAATGCTCCATCAGATGCCTCCAACGACTCCACAGCGTGGCTGGCCAGTAAAGGTCTCAAAGAAGAAAAAATAATGACATGGCCCCCTTGTTCACCTGATCTGAACCCCATAGAGCACCTGTAGTCCCTCATAAAATATGAGATCTACAGGGAGGGAAAACAGTACACCTCTCGGAACAGTGTTTGGGAGGCTGTGGTGGCTGCTGCACGCAATGTTGATCGTAAACAGATCAAGCAACTGACTGAATCTATGGATGGAAGGCTGTTAGTGTCATCAATGATCATAAAGAAAGGTGGCTATATTGGTCACTAATTTTGGGGGGGTTTGTTTTTGCATGTTAGAAATGTTTATTTCTAAATTTTGTGCAGTTATATTGGTTTACCTGGAGAAAATAAACAAGTGAGATGGGAATACATTTGGTTTTTATTAAGTTGCCTAATAATTCTGCACAGGATTAGTTACCTGCACAAACAGATATCCTCCTAAGATAGCCAAATCTAAAAAAAAAAACACTCCAGCGTCCAAAAATATTAAGCTTTGATATTTATGAGTCTTTTGGGTTGATTGAGAACATAGTTGTTGATCAATAGTAAAAATAATCCTCTAAAAATACAGCTTGCCTAATAATTCTGCACGCAGTGTATTAGATAGTCTGCAGAGCATTTTTGTAGAATGAATAATACCATTATATGGTCACTGTATGGTGTTAATATCAGTCCCAGTACAGTGGCTTTAATTAAAGAAGCCTCCCATCTATGTTTTTTTTTTACTACATATGTGTATGGTGTGTAGCGTGAGCAGGGCCGGACTGGGACAAAAAAGAAGCCCTGCCACACAAACCCCACAAGCCCACATACTATAAAACTCCACCACACCCGATCAGTGGATTTTGCTACACTTTGTCGTGCCCATCAACACTCCTCTTAAAGGCGTTATTTGAAGAGCCACATGTGAATGGCATGCGCAGTGCGCATGACCGACCACAGGTCCATTTATATGGTGCATTTAGAGCTCCAGTTCTCGGGATCATGAGGGTCTCAGCGGTTGGACCCCAGCGATTGGAAAGTTCTCGGCAAAGGAGATTACTTGGGATAATCCATTTAAACGGGTTTCCTATATTTTCTTTTATTTTCTCATAGAAAAACTGAAAATAATAATCCAGTATTGACCTTCCCAAAGACCAATGTCGCATCTCCGAGAACAGAACAGAAGAAGTGGTACTGTGCAATGCATATATACAGGACAGGAGGATTCGTACTGTGCAGTGTATATACACAGGACAAGAGGAGAGCTACTGTGCAATATATATACACAGGACAGGAGAAGTGGTACCGTGCGATGTATATATAAAGGACAGGAGGAGTGTTACTGTGCAGTGTATATATACAGGACAGGAGAAGTGGTACTGTGCAGTGTATATATACAGGACAGGAGGAGTGGTACTGTGCAGTGTATATATACAGGACAGGAGTGGTACTGTGCTGTGTATATATACAGGACAGAAGGAATGGTACTGTGCAGTGTATATATACAGGATGGGAGGAGTGTTACTGTGCAGTGCAGTGGCGCATCTAGGGGGGCAGCTGGGGCATGTGCCCCGGGCGCAGCCGGCAGGGGGGCGCAGTCGGGCCGCCTAATTAGGCGGTCCGCAGTGTCTCCCCCGGTGGCTCCATTCTGCCGCCCCCGGTCTGGGAGTCAGCTGTTCTCTGTGCCGACTGTCAAGCTTACAGCCAGCACAGAGAAGCTGCAGAGCGCCGGCTCCCAACGTGTGCAGAGGTGGAAGGGAGCCCCTGCAGAGTGGCCGCGACAGGCAGGGAGAAATCCCTGCAGCTCCGCTGCCCAGCAATCTGTCTTCCTGCTTCCTCTTACACAGATGCGCCGCTGGATGATGTCATCATTCAGCGGCTGGTTGTGTCAGAGGAAGGTGATGAGATGCTGCTGCAGAGCGCGAGGAGAGGTGAGGGGTGTATGTGAATGTGTGTATGTATGTGAATGTGTGTGCGTGTGTGTGTGTGAATGTGTGTGTGTGTGTATGTGTGTGTGTATGTGAATGTGTGAATGTGTATTTGAATGTGTGTGTGTGTGTGTGTGTGAATGTGTGTGTGAATGTGTGTGTGAATGTGTGTGTGAATGTGTGTGTGAATGTGTGTATGTGTGTGTGTATGTGTGTGTGTGTATGTGAATATGTGTGTGTGTGTATGTGTGTGTGGCTCAGTATTGGGTGTGTGTGTGTGTGTTTATCGCGCTGCAGGGGAATGTGCAGAGAAGTGAATGGTGTGTGTGTGTGTGGTGGGGGAGGAGGAGAGGGCAATGATGGGGCTGGCGGGGAGAGAGCAATGATGGGGATGATGGAGGAGGAGAGGGCATTGATAGGGCTGACGGGGAGAGAGCAATGATGGGGATGGTGGAGGAGGAGAGGGCAATTATGGGGCTGACGGGGAGAGAGCAATGATGGGGATGGTGGAGGAGAGGGCAATGATGGGGCTGACGGGGAGAGGGCAATGATGGGGATGGTGGGGGAGGAGACGGCAATGAAGGGGCTGATGGGGGGCATATGTCCTTGGGGGGGGCGCCGAAATGAATTCTTGCCCCGGGTGCCAGAAACCCTAGATACACCTCTGGTACAGTGTATATATTCAGGACAGGAGGAGTGGTACTGTGCAGTGTATATATACAGGACAGAAGGAGTGGTACTGTGCAGTGTATATATACAGGAGAGGAGGAGTGGTACTGTGCAGTGTTTATATCCAGGACAGGAGAAGTGGTACTATGCAGTGTATATATACAGGACAGGAGGAATGGTAGTGAGCTGTGTATATATACAGGACAGGAGAAGTGGTATTGTGCAGTGTATATATACAAGACTGGAGGAGTGGTACTGTGCAGTGTATATATACAGGACAGGAGGAGTGGTACTGTGCAGTGTATATATACAGGACAGAAGGAGTGGTACTGTGCAGTGTATATATACAGGACAAGAGGAGTGGTATTGTGCAGTGTATATATTCAGGACAGGAGGAGTGGTACTGTGCAGTGTATATATACAGGACAGAAGGAGTGGTATTGTGCAGTGTATGTATACAGGAGAGGAGGAGTGGTACTGTGCAGTGTTTATATCCAGGACAGGAGAAGTGGTACTGTGCAGTGTATATATACAGGACAGGAGGAATGGTAGCGAGCTGTGTATATATACAGGACAGGAGAAGTGGTACTGTGCAGTGTATATATACAGGAGATGTGGTACTGTGCAGTGTATATATACAGGACTGGAGGAGTGGTGCTGTGCAGTATATATAAAGGACAGGAGGAGTGGCACCGTGCAGTATAGATACAGGACAGAAGAAGTGGTACTGTGCAGTGTATATATACAGTACAGGAGGAGTGGTACCGTGCGGTGTATATATTCAGGACAGGAAGAGTGGTACTGTACAATGTATATATAAAGGACAGGAGGAGTGGTACTGTGCACTGTACATATATACAGGACAAGAGGAGTGGTACTGTGCAATGTGTATATACAGGATAGGAGGAGTGGTACTGTGTAGTGTATATACACAGGAGGACAGGACAAGTGGTACCGTGCAGTGTATTTATACAGGACAGGAGGACTGGTACTATGCAGTGTATATATTCAGGACAGGAGAGGTGGTACTGTGTAGTGTACATATACACGACAGGAGAAGTGGTTCTGTGCAGTCTATATATTCAGGACAGGAGGAGTGGTATGGTGCAGTGTATAAATATAGGACAGGAAAAGTGGTACTGTGCAGTGTATATATACAGGACAGGAGAAGTGGTACCGTGCAGTGTATATATATAGAAAAGGAGGAGTGGAACTGTGCAATGTATACATGAAGGTCAGGAGTGGTACTGTGCGGTGTGTATATTCAGGATAGGAGAAGGGGTACTGTGCAGTGTATATTTACAGGACGGGAGGAGTGGTACTGTGCAGTGTATATATTCAGGACAGGAGAGGTGGTACTGTGTAGTGTACATATACACGACAGGAGAAGTGGTTCTGTGCAGTCTATATATTCAGGACAGGAGGAGTGGTATTGTGCAGTGTATATGTACAGGACAGGTGAAGTGGTACTGTGCAGTGTATAAATATAGGACAGGAAAAGTGGTACTGTGCAGTGTATATATACAGGACAGGAGAAGTGGTACCATGCAGTGTATATATATAGAAAAGGAGGAGTGGTACTGTGCAATGTATACATGAAGGTCAGGAGTGGTACTGTGCGGTGTGTATATTCAGGATAGGAGAAGTGGTACTGTGCAGTGTATATTTACAGGATGGGAGGAGTGGTACTGTGCAGTGTATATATGCAGGACAGGAGGAGTGACACTGTGCAGTGTATATATATACAGAAAAGGAGGAGTGGTACTGTGCAGTGTATACATGAAGGTCAGGAGTGGTACTGTGCAGTGTATATATTAAGGATAGGAGAAGTGGTACTGTGCAGTGTATATTTACAGGATGGGAGGAGTGGTACCGTGCGGTGTATATATTGAGGACAGGAGGAGTGGTACTGTACATTGTATATATTCAGGACAGGAGGAGTAGTACTGTTCAGTGTATATATAGAGGACAAGAGGAGTGGTACTGTGGAGTGTACATATACAGGACAGGAGGAGTGGAAATGTGCAGTGTATATATAGAGGACAAGAGGAGTGGCACTGTGCAGTGCATATACACAGGACAGGAGAATTGGTACGTGCAGTGTATTTATACAAGACAGGTGGACTGGTACTGTGCAGTGTATATATAAAAGACAGGAGAAGTGGTACTGTGCAGGGTATAAATACAGGACAAGAGGAGTGGTACTGTGCAGTGTATATATGCAGGACAGGAGGAGTGGCACTGTGCAGTGTATATATACAGGACAGGAGGGGTGGTACTGTGCGGTGTATATATACAGGACAGGAGGAGTGGAAATGTGCAGTGTATATATAGAGGACAAGAGGAGTGGCACTGTGCAGTGCATATACACAGGACAGGAGAATTGGTACGTGCAGTGTATTTATACAAGACAGGAGGACTGGTACTGTGCAGTGTATATATAAAAGACAGGAGAAGTGGTACTGTGCAGGGTATAAATACAGGACAGGAGGAGTGGTACCGTGCGGTGTATATATTCAGGACAGGAGGAGTGGTACTGTACATTGTATATATTCAGGGCAGGAGGAGTGGTACTGTGGAGTGTATATATACAGGACAAGAGGAGTGGTACTGTGGAGTGTATATATAAAGAACAGGAGGAGTGGTAATGTGCAGTGTATATATAAAGGACAAGAGGAGTGGGCAGTGTAGATACACGACAGAAGAAGTGATACTGTGCAGTGTATATATACAGGACAGGAGAAGTGGTACTGTGCAGTTTATATATACAGGACAAGAGGAGTGGTACCGTGCAGTGTAAATATTCAGGACAGGAGGAGTGGTACTGTGCAGTGTATATATTCAGGACAGGAGGAGTGGTACTGTGCTGTGTATATATACAGGACAGGAGAAGTGATACTGTGCAGTGTATACATAAAGGACAGGAGAAGTGGTACTGTGCTGGGTATATATACAGAACAGGGGAAATGGTATTGTACAGTGAATAAATACTGGACAGGATGAGTGGAAAATGGGCCTATGCAAAGGTTTGAGCACCCTTGGATATTTATGTGATAAAATAATTTTGACCAAGGTTTCAGACCTTAATTAGCCTGTTAGAGTTATGGCTTGTTTACTATCATCGTTAGGAAAGGGCAGTTGATGCAAATTTCCCAGCTTTATAAAAACCTAGCCACCTCTACCCTTGTGCCAAAATACAACAGTCATGGCTTATTCTAAGCAGCTGCCTTGCACTCTGAAAATGAAAATGGTGGTGGTCCATAAAGCAAGAGAAGGCTATAAGAAGATAGTAAAGCTTTTTAAAGTTGCTCTTTTCTCAGTTTGAAATGAAATTAAGAAATGTCAGTTATCAGGAACAGTGGGGGTCCAGATAAGGTCTGGAAAAGCAAGCAAAATTTCAGTGAGAGCTTCTCGTAGGATTGCTAGAGAGGCAAATCAGAACCCCTTCTAGACTCTGGAGTTGTGGTACATTGTTCTACTTTTCAGAGACACCTGTACAAATATGGCCTTCAGAAGAAAACCTCTCCTGCATCCTCACTATAAAACTCAGCATCACAAGTATGCAAAAGAACATCTAAACAAACCTGATGCATTTTGAAAACAAATCCTGTGGACCGATAAAGTTAAAATAGTACTCTTTGGCCACAATGATCAAAGGTTTGTGTGGAGTAAAAAAAGCACTGAATTTCAGGAAAATATATCTCTAACCATTAAGCTTGAGGGTGGCTCAATCATGCTTTGGGGTTGTTCTGTAGCCAATGGCACGGAGATCATTTCACGGGTATTGGGAAGAATGGATTCAATGAAATTTCAACAAATTCTTGATGCAAACTGTTGTGAATTCTGTGGCAGAGCTCCCTCCTGTGCTCACAAGTGGTACTTCTGCTGATTCTCTCTGTGAGCTTCCGTTGGTGGAGGGAAGTGGTACTGCGGCTTCTGAGTTTCCTCCCTCAGGTGATGTGGTGAGCTCGTTAGGTGCTGCTCTACTTAACTCCACCTAGTGCTTTGATCCTGGCTTCCTGTCAATGTTCCAGTATTGGACTTGTTTTCCTCCTGGATCGTTCCTGTGGCCTGCTGCTCTGCATAGCTAAGTTTTCCTTTGCTATTTTGTTTGTTTTTTTTCTGTCCAGCTTTTCTATTTGTTTGCTGGAAGCTCTGGGACGCAGAGGGTGTACCTCCGTGCCGTTAGTTCGGTACGGAGGGTCTTTTTGCCCCCTTTGCGTGGTTTTTAGGGTTTTGTGTTGACCGCAAAGTTACCTTTCCTATTCTCGCTCTGTTCAGAAAGTCGGGCCTCACTTTGCTAAATCTATTTCATCTCTACGTTTGTCTTTTCATCTTAACTCACAATCATTATATGTGGGGGGCTGCCTTTTCCTTTGGGGTATTTCTCTGAGGCAAGGTAGGCTTATTTTCTATCTTCAGGCTAGCTAGTTTCTCAGGCTGTGCCGAGTTGCATAGGGAGCGTTAGGCGCAATCCACGGCTGCCTCTAGTGTTTGTTCGAGAGGATCAGGGATTGCGGTCAACAGAGTTCCCACGTCTCAGAGCTCGTTCTATGTTTTTGGGTTATTGTCAGATCACTGTATGTGCTCTGACCTCTATGTCCACTGTGGTACTGAATTGCCTAGTCATAACAGCAAACATAACCCAAAAAATGCTGTAAAAAAGCTAAAGTTGAAAAGAGGATGGCTTGTACAAATGTCAAAATCCACAATAGACTACCTAAAATGGTGCAAGTTCAAGGTTTTACAATAACCCTCACAGTCCCCTGACCTGAACATCATTGAAAATTTGTGGCTAGACCTCAAAATAGCAGTGCATGTAAGAATATACCCAAGAATATCACAGAACTGGAAGAATTTTCCAAGGAAGAATGGGTGAAAATCTCTCAAACAAGAATTGAAAGACACTTGGCTGGCTACAAGAAGAATTTACAAGCTGTGATACTTTCAAAAGCGGGAGCTAGGGTTGAGCGACTTTTATTTTTTTAGGGTCGAGTCGGGTTTCATCCATTCTTGGTACTGAAGCTTGTCAATCTTAATATACCTTATAATAATAGTTAGGCATTGGACATTGGGAGTAATTTAGCAAAATTTGTGGGGGGTATGGCTGGGTCAAGTATTTAGTGGGCCCAGGAAACTTGGACCACGTCACGGCAGTGGAGCAGGGAGAGGTAAGTATTTCAACTCTGCAAGTGTTGTGATCCAGAGCAAGCATGGGGGGGCCCACTCGTTCGAATTGCCACTGGCACAGGGCCCCTCAAAGTATGGCGGTGTGTTTGCACGGCGGGGGCGCCTCCCACTGGCAGCGACACTTTTGCATACTAAAGTGGTCCCTGTGCCAGTTGCAACGCGAACGAGTGGGCCCCCCCACCTGATGAAGGAACCTGCACTTCCATCTGCACCTTCCTCTTTGTCCCCGTGTAAGGTGGTATAGTATGCGGGAAGGGGAACCTCACTTTCAGCAGGGTCAGAATCTGGCTCTGTAGCGTGCAAGGGAAATGTAGCGGTCTGGGTCAATGTACCAGCAGTGTCATCTAGCACTGGCTGGGCAATGGGCAGGATGAGGAGGAAACACAGATCTAGGCCCAAATAATAAAGTGGGCTAAATGCATTTCAAAATTGGTAACAGGACTAACCAGGTGGCATTGCTTTGTTCAGTGGAGGACAACTGTAATGAGAGGCTGACACAGAGAGTAGGCCCAAATCAGTAAGTAGTCTAAATGCAGTTCAAAATTGGCAACAGTAGTAAAAAGGCGGCACAGCTTTGTTCAGTGGAGGAGAACAGCAAGGAGCGGCAGACACCGTTAGTAGGCCCCAACCCAACTAGTAGGCCAAATGCAGTGTAACATTAACAACTACTTAACGAGAGCCTGAAAATGGAAGTTTAGGACAGGAAACCAGGAGAACAGCACGGAGTGGCATACACAGTTAGTAGGCCCCAACCACACTAATAGGCCAAATGCAGTGTAATATTAACAACCAGTTAACGAGAGCATGAAGATCGAAGTTCAGGACAGGAAACCAGGAGAACACATTGGAGCGGCAGACACTGTTAGTAGGCCCCAACCAAACTTGTAGCCCCAGTGCCCCACTGCAGTTTTAAAATTCCGATAGGCTGAAAACCTGACAATTGTAGGTCCTTTTTTTTAAGAGGACAGCTGTATTGAGTGGCACAGACAGACACTGCTAGTAGGCCTAATACCACAAAGTTGGCTCAACGCAGGTTTAAAAAAGGTTACATGGGTACACGGTCTGCATTGGTGTGCTCAGTGGAGGACAATTGGAAGGAGGGACCGCAGAAAGACTTAGTAGGCCTAAAATAAAAAAAGTAGGCTCTATGCACTTCTAAATAGGTTCCAGGGGTACACAGGCAGCATTGGTGTGGTCAGTCGAGGACTATTGGAAGGAGGGGGCGCAGACAGACTTAGTAGGCCTAAAATAACAAAATAGGCTCTATGCACTTTTAAATAGGTTCCAGGGGTACACACGCAGCATTGGTGTGGTCAGTGGAGGACTATTGGAAGGAGGGACCACAGACAGACTTAGTAGGCCTAAAATAACAAAATAGGCTCTATCCAGCTTCGATTATGTGGCAACCTGGAGAACACCTTGGAGCGGGAGACACCGTCTCTACAACTCAGACCCAACTTGTGGGCCTAATGCAGTGTTGTTACAACAACTACTTATCAAGAGCTTCAAGATAGAAGCCAGGGAGAGGGAACCTGGAGAACACCTTGGAGCGGGAGACACCGTCTCTAGAACCCAGACCCAACTTGTGGGCCAAATGCAGTGTTGTTTCAACACCTACTTAACAAAAGCTACAAGATAGAAGCTATCGAGAGTCAACCTGGAGAACACCTTGGAGCGTCAGACACCGTCTCTACAACCCAGACCCAACTTGTAAGCTAAATGCAGTGTTGTTTCAACACCTACTTAACAAGAGCTACAAGATAGAAGCTATCGAGAGTCAACCTGGAGAACACCTTGGAGTGGCAGACACCGTCTCTACAACCCATACCCAACTTGTAGGCCAAATGCAGTGTTGTTTCAACAACTACTTAATAAGAGCTTCAAGATAGAAGCTAGGGAGAGGCAACCAGGAGAACACCTTGGAGCGGCAGACACCGTCTCTACAACCCAGACCCAACTTGTAGGCCTAATGCAGTGTTGTTTCAACAACTACTTAACAAGAGCTTCAAGATAAAAGCGAGGGAGAGGCAACATAGAGAACACCTTGGAGCGGAAGACTCAATGCAGTTTTATAATTCCGACAGGCTGAAAACCAGACAATTGTTTTTTTTTTGTTGTTTTTTTTAGAGGAGGAGAGCTGTATTAAGTGGCGCAGACAGACACTGCTAGTAGGCCTTACATCACAAAGTTGGCTCACTGCAGGTTGAAAAAAGGTTACATGGGTACACGGTCGGCATTGGTGTGCTCTGCGGAGGACAATTGGAAGGAGGGACCGCAGACAGACTTAGTAGGCCTAAAATTTAAAAAAATAGGCTCAAAGCAGTTTGAATTATCTTGCAGGGGTACACAGGCAGCATTGGTGTGGTCAGCGGAGGACAATTTGAAGGGTGGACCGCAGACAGACTTAGTAGGCCTAAAATAAAAAAAATTGACCGTGAACATCCACTGACGACGCGCTGCTTTTACATTTAGCAGTTTCAGAAGAGGAGGCGAAAGAGCTAGAGGCAGAGTCAGCAAGGAAAGCCAAAACTTGTTCTTGCTGCTCCGGCTTTAAAAGCGGTTTTCCTTCTCCCAGAAAAGGGAGCGTTCGAGGCCTTGTGTAGCGAGACGACAAAGCTGGCTCAACAACTCGAGACTTAGGTGCTATATTGCTTTTTCCCACAACTACCTGATGCTCCACCACCACTACCATCATTACCAGCTGGCAATGACCGCCCACGGCCATGACCTCTTCCACCAGACTCCCTCATTGTTTGAAAAACGTAACCAAACTAACGGTATTTGTTACTGTAAAACCAGTTACAAGGTGAACTCAAACTTCTGTTGGATTTATATATCCCTTTATAGGTGGGTGAGACTGCAGGGAAAATAAGGCCCAATGTATAACAGTACACAGCTTCAGTGGCAGACAGATATGCCACTAACAGGACTGACGCAGATGCACACACTACCAATAAAAATCTGCCCTCATGTACAACGCCAGTGACCCTGTTACAGTATATAAACTGCATTTATAGTCACCAGCTTGGGTATAAATATTTATGTATGTAATAGACTCTATACTTGAGTGTGTAATAAATATCCTTCATTGATACATGGTTTTGTTTTGTATATAGTATAAGGATCAGACAACGTTAAGGCATCACTAAGTTTTATATTAATTATTAATAGTCAAGTTCAATGTTAATAATTAATATCGGACTCCAATAGAGATGTAGGAGTTCCCCTTTAATAACTAATATTTTTGGAGGGAAATCACCCATATTTCATGTTCCAGATTTTTTGGACTATAACACGCACTTTTTTTTATCCAAAAATGTGAAGGAAAATTGGAGATGCATCTTATAGTCCGTGCAGTGTATTTATACAGGACAGGAGGACTGGTACTATGCAGTGTATATAATAATTCTGGGCCACTGTATTAGAGTATATTTTCTGTGGCAGAAAGTGGCTTAAAGAGATATAATGGAAAAAAAGGGACTGTACTACAATTACTATCTCCCTGCAGTAATCTCAGCAAAGTATGGCAGGCAGCAATAAAAAGGAGTGGACTGCTGCACAAAAAAGTCAAAAGTGTGGACAAACAAACAAGATAGCTGTGCAGAAAGGAAGGAGCAACAGGATTTGCGCTTTGAAAAAAGCAGTTGGTTTGCACAGCGGCGTACAAACAGCAATGCAGCTATCAGGGAGCCTTCTAGGGCAGCCCAATGAGCTACAGCGCTGGGGGAAAAAAAATGTAGCCTCCACTGTCCCTGCAAACAAAAGGTGGTGTTGGACAGTGGAAATCGCTACAGCACAAGCGGTTTGGGGGTTAATGTACCCTGCCTAACGCTATCCCTGCTTCTGACGAAGCGGCAGCAACCTCTCCCTATGCTCAGATCAGCAGCAGTAAGATGGCGGTCGGTGAGAACGCCCCTTTATAGCCCCTGTGACGCCGCAGAAATCAAGCCAATCACTGCCATGCCCTTCTTTAAGATGGTGGGGACCAGGAACTATGTCATCACGTTGCCCACACTCTGCGTCCACCTTCATTGGCTTAGAAATGGCGCTGAACGCGTCATCGAAACGCGACTTTGGCGCGAAGGTCGCCGACTGCGTGGCCGACCCCACACAGGGTATATTCAGGACAGGAGAAGTGGTACTGTACATGGTATATATTCAGGGCAGAAGGAGTGGTACTGTTCAGTGTATATATACAGGACAAGAGGAGTGGTACTGTGGAGTGTATATATACAGGATAGGAGGAGTGGTATTGTGCAGTGTATATATAGAGGTCAAAAGGAGTGGCACTGCAGTGTAGATACAGGACAGAAGAAGTGGTACTGTGCAGCGTATATATACAGGACAGGAGTTGTACTGTGCAGTGTATATATACAGGACAGGAGAAGTGGTACTGTGCAGTGTATATATACAGGACAGGAGTAGTGGTACTGTACAGTGTATATACTGTATACAGGACTGGAGAAGTGGTACTGTGCAGTTTATATATACAGTTCAAGAGGAGTGGTACTGTGCAGTGTATATATTCAGGACAGGAGGAGTGGTACTGTACAGTGTATATATTCAGGACAGGAGAAGTGATACTGTGCAGTGTATATATAAAGAACAGGAGAAGTGGCACTGTGCAGGGTATATATACAGAAAAGGAGAAATGGTATTGTACAGTGTATAAATACCGGACAGGATGAGTGGTACTGTGCAGTGTATATATTCAGAGCAGGAGGAGTGGTACTGTGCAGTGTACATATAAAAGACAGGAGGAGTGGTACTGTGCAGTGTATATGTACAGGACAGGAAGAGTGGTACTGTACTGTGTATATGTTCAGGACAGGAGGAGTGGTACTGTGCAGTCTATATATACAGGACAAGAGGAGTGGTACTGTGCAGTGTATATGTACAGGACTGGAGGAGTGGTACCCTGCAGTGTATATATTCTGGACAGGAGGAGCGTTACTGTGCAGTGTATATATACAGTACAAGAGGAGTGGTAGTGTGCAATGTATATATACAGGACAGGAGGCGTGGTACTGTGCAGTGTATATATACAGGACAGGAGGCTTGGTACTGTGCAGTGTATATATACAGGACAAGAGGAGTGGTACTGTGCAGTGCATATATACGGGACATTAGAAGTGGTACTGTGCAGTGTATATATAAAAGACAGGAGAAGTGGTACTGTGCAGTGTGTATATATACAGAACAGGAGAAGTTTTTTACGTGTTACGGAACCACTCAGCACCCAAAATATGTTGTGCAGTTATATGTATGTATAATAGGTTCCATGTGAGATGCATGTCCCTAATGCATCAGCCCACAGGCTGAGCCCCTGGGCAGAGGGGACACGATATTCCTCTTTTGTCCGCCCCCCACCTATGTAGTTCCCAAAGTAAATATCGGCAGGCTCCGGCCACCTGCGGCTATTGTAATGTATGTCTGGCCTGCCACTTTTCTATTGGCCTGCCCTCTGTATCTGTGTGATATATTCTGTGTCCTGTGAGTAAAGTGTTGTCAGACTGGAAATACGTGGAGAAGCAGTGATCTTTTATATGCGCCCATGTAACCAAGCAATTCCAGCCAGCGTCCTTCATTCAGGACACCAGACAAAGCATAGTGGATCTCCTGAAACACGGGGTGGTACTGAAAGAGGTACCCCAGCTTGGTAGACCCCGTTACACTAGTGGCAGACAGCGGGATATGATACCTCTTCTACAGGAGAAAAGGAATGAATGGAAAACAACTACCAGAAGTTAAAGAGGACCACATTAAAAGATCTGGTGGAGCCCCGAGGGTTGATCGCCAGCAACAAAACAAAAGCAGATTTGATTGCAGCCATCATGGAACATGACAGTGCAACGCCCCCCAATGTGAACGTGGAGGAGACTGAATTCCAGAGGGAGGTAAAGAACAGACTGGCGTTCTATGGCCCAAACCCTGCAGTAGAGATCATACGAGAGGTGATGACTGATGTGCATGCTGATCTGAAGGAAAAGGTGGCCGAGCGGACCAGGATAGAGCTAGCCAAGATGGAGATGGCAAAGCGGACCAAAGTGGATCTGGCCAAGATGGAGATGGCAGAGCGGAGAGAGGAGAGTCAGCGAGCAGGGGGAGCTCTGGCGTTCGACCAGGTACCTTCAACAGTAAGCCACAAAAAGATCCAGTATAATGCCTTCTGACAGTTGGGGGAGGCAGAGGAAGACATTGATGGCTTTCTGCAGGACTTTGAGCAGCAGTGTGCCCTTCATCAAGTGAAGCCGGAGGAACGGGTTCAGATTATGGCGAGCAAGCTGACAGGCCGGGCAGCGGACGCCTATCGCACGGTACCTGATGAGGACTGTATGGACTATGAGCGGATCAAAGAAGTGATCTTGGGCTGGTATGCGCTGACACCAGAGGCATACCGCCAAAAGTTCCGCGGACTTATAAAACGTGTAACCAATACCCACGCTGAATGGGCCTGTAAATTACGGTAGTCACTGCTACAGTGGGTACAAGGGAGCCAAGCAACCACTAAGGAGGACGTCCTCCAGCTCTTCTTGTTAGAACGATTCTTTAATGGACTAACCCCCGAGACACAGGAATGGCTTCGGGACAGGCGGACAACAAATCTTGAGGAAACTGCTCATCTGGCCGATGAACATCATGATGCCAGGAGGCCTCAGTTTTCCGGATCAAAGATGGTCACTAGGCATCCGCCCATGGACCTGGAGGGCCCCAAACCACAGAAACCCGGCCTACCACAGTCCCCCTGGGGCGCGATGCCACACCTGCCGTCAGCTGGGCCACCTGCAAAGACAATGTCCCAACCGGACTCAGCATACCCAGTGGCCAAAGGCGGGAACAGCTACCTTCAGCTGGGCTGCTGTACACTGCTGCCAAGGCAAAGCTGACCGGCATTGGGGGCTACGAATAAAAAAAGGGGTGGAGGAGATGGAGGAAGTGCTGCATGGAGTAGACCCAGTGCAGGCAGCCCAGGCAGATAATCGACAACAGCATCGACAGTTCGTGTGGGTTAATGGGAAACGTAAGCAGGGACTAAGAGATTCCGGGGCAACTTTGACCCTTGTGAAGCCTAATCTCGTCCGGGACCAAGAGAAGACGGACCGGACAGTGGCAGTCCATGTAGCAGGGGGAGCTATACATCGACTTCCCACTGCTAGGATTCACCTGAACTGGGGAGTCGGGGATGGCCTTGTTGAGATCAGCTTGATGGAGGATTTGCCTGCAGACGTCTTGCTGGGAAATGACTTGGGACCCATGTTGTCTGCCTTCTCGGTTGCCCCTCTGGCTGAGACATATCCTGTGACCACCCGGAGACAAGCTCGAGCTGCGGAGGCGGAATCACACTCAAAGGAGGCCGAGGTAAGACATCCCAGCCCTACACGTATTCCCATAGCCAGACACATTCCTTGGGCCACCCCAGATGAATATAAGAGGGATTTACGTGAGGATCCTTCATTGGAGAGATATCGTGGGAAGGCACAGGAGGGGAGAGGGGTACTGGAAGAGGAACAGTTTGTATGGAAGCAGGGACTCCTCTACCAGATCACAGAGCAACACCACACAGGGACGAGCCCCACTATAAAACGACAGCTGGTAGTTCCCAAGAAGTATAGGCAGGAGTTACTGTGAATCTCTCATGACATACCCTTGGCCGGGCACTTCAGCGTCAGTCGCAATATGCATTGTCTGACACAAAACTTTTGGCCGGGGGTAACCTATGATGTTCAACAGTACTGCCAGACCTGTGACAGTTGCCAGCGCATTGGCAAGAGGGGAGATCGATGCAAGGCCAAATTAAGCCCCCTCCCCATTGTGGAGGAACCATTTAGCTGAGTACCGGTTGATCTGATAGGGCCATCAGGGAAAAGGTATATATTGACAGTGGTAGATTATGCCACACGGTATCCAGAGGCGGTTGCGTTACCTAACATACTGGCAGAGACAGGGGCGGCCGCCCTGCTCCAGGTTTCATCACAGGTTGGATTTCCCTGGGAGATTATCTCGGACCAGGGTACCCAGTTTACAGCAGAGGTGACCAACCAACTGTGGAAGCTATGCAGCGTAAAGTCCATTAGAAGCGCCCCGTACCACCCGCAAACCAATGGGTTGTGTGAAAGCTTTAAAGGGACGTTAAAACAACTCATCGGGACTTTTACCAGGACCTACAGGGACTGGGAGAAATTCTTGCCACACCTCCTGTTTGCCTATCGGGAGGTGCTCCAAGAATCCACGGGGTTCTCCCCGTTCGAGCTGGTATACGGGAGACGGGTAAGGGGACCCCTAGACTTAGTGCTAGAACACTGGGAAGGGGAGGACCTCATAGAAGGGAAACCTATTGTACCCTATGTGCTAGAATTCCGGGACCGCCTACAGGAGCTGACCCAGGCTGTATGTGAGAACATGCAGGTGACCCAGCGGCGTCAGCGCGTATGGTATGATCGGACGGCCAGAGAGGGCACCTTGGAAATAGGACAGAAGGTCCTGGTGTTAGAGCCCACTAGGCAGAACAAGCTCCAAGCTGCATGGCAGGGGCCCTACCAGGTAGTGGGGAAAATAGCCGACACAACCTATAATGTCGCTGATTGTGACGACCCCAGGGTTATCTGCATGTTCCACGTGAATATGCTGAAGCCCTACCGGGATCGCCCTGAAGAGGTAGTGGCCATCTGTGCACCTGAAGCAGAGGATTTAGCCAGACTTCCCTTGCCGGATGCTTTGGGGAAAGGACTCAGTCTAAAACATGGGACCAGGTACACTTGGGTGAAGACCTAGGCCCCCGGGAGAGACCGCAGGTGGAGGAGTTGTTGAGGCAGTGACAGAGGATGTTTTTGGGGAGACCAGGGTACACTCGCCTGGCAAAACCCCTTCCGCATACCTGAGTCTGTACAAGAGGGGATGCGACAAGACATACAAGAGATGTTGCGTTTTGGGGTCATCGAAGAGTCAGATAGTCCCTGGGCATCCCCCGTAGTGCTAGTGCCCAAGAAGGATGGGACTACACGGTTTTGTGTAGACTATTGTAAGCTTAATGAGAAAACAGTGACGGATGCATATCCCATGTCGCGTGTGGATGAGTTGTTAGACTGGCTGGTGGGGGCAAAGTATTTGACCACCATCGATCTATGCAAATGCTACTGGCAGATTCCCCTTAGTCCTGACGCTAATCCCAAGTCGGCATTTGTCACCCCATTCGGCTTATTCCAGTTTCGAGTTATGCCATAGCGGCTGACCTTGCCAATCTAGATCCTTTTGCCCATGGTAGGGTCCTGAAATTTTATGGCATTGAGTTCACGACAAATAGCAAGCGACCAGGGGTGACTATAGCATTGGTACAACCTGTGTGACCGCACAGGGGCCCAAGAGGTAATGAAACCCATTTCCACCTCCAAAACAGGTCAAACTGTGCCTTATGATGAACTACTGAGCTGCAAAAGGCCCAAATATTGTCCTTGCACAGGGTCCCTTTTCTGCATGTGTCCGCCACTTCAAGGAACACCATTTTGTAGCAAGCCCTAGTCTTACACAAATAGAACTTTGGGTGTTACAAAAAAATGCAGAGTATACCAAGAATTATTTGAATTGTAAAGTGCTAGAGAGTATGTTGGAGCTATAGAAATAGAAAATATTACTATGATTTTCATGGATGTACTTAAAATGCCGAGTTATTTAAGAGATTTTTAATTAATTTTGACAATTGAGCACATAGGGCTCAATTTATCATTTGCAGGGTTTTTTCAAGTTATTTTTTTTGTCTGGTGGTTGGTATTTGTTGACGTTTCTTGCTTTAAATTCTTCACAATAGCACATTTAGTTGTGCATTTTGCACAAAATAAAAAATTGTTTTTTGTTGCTTTTTGGTTTGTGTTGTTTTGTGGCTTTCTAGAACAAAAAGACCCATATTCAGGCAAAAAGCTAAAATGTTATAAAATTTGTGCAAAAAAATCAGGCATACATAAAATAACACAAGGGGAGAACTAAAGTTGGTGGACACCGCGTCAGGACCCAGCCACTCTCAGCTCACAGCTGCGCTATATCTATTTAAGCGGACCACCATTAAGTGATAACCCACGGATCTATCACACATACTGAGGTTATTCTCAGTCATCCTTCAGTACGTAACTGACGAAGGCCACACTAGGCCGAAACGTTTTTTCGCATTACGGAATAAAAAAAACCTCAAGTTTAATTCAAGTTGAGTGCCGGGTTCTTTATATCTATATGCATATGGTTTGAGAACCTACCCGTGCACCCTAGTAGCTGTGCTCACGTCTTTTGACTCTAAAGTTATGGTTAGGGCAAGGGTTAGGGTTAGGGTTGGGGCTAAAGTTAGGGTTAGGGTTGGGGCTAAAGTTAGGGTTAGGGCTAGGGTTAGGGTTGGGGCTAAAGTTAGGGTTAGGGCTAGGGTTAGGGTTGGGGCTAAAGTTAGGGTTAGGGTTGGGGCTAAAGTTAGGGCTAGGGTTAGGGTTGATGCTAAAGTTAGGGTTATGGTTGGGGCTAAATTTAGAGTTATGGTTAGGGCTAAATTTAGAGTTATGGTTAGGGCTAGGGTTGGGGATAAAGTTAGGGTTAGAGTTGGGATTAGTGTTAGTGTTGGGATTAGGGTTTGGATTAGGGTTTGGGTTGGTATTAGTGTTAAGTTTGGCATTAGGGTTACGTTTGGGATTAGGGTTAGGTTTGAGATTAGGGTTAAGGTTAGGGTTTGGGTTAAGTTTGAGGTTAGGGTTGAGATTATGATTAGGGTGTGTTGGGCTTAGGGATTTGATTAGGGTTAGGGTTGGGATTAGGGTTAGGGGTGTTTTGGCGTTAGGGTTGTGATTAGGGTTATGGATTGGGCTGGGATTAGCGTTAGGGGTGTGTTGGGGTTACGGTTGGAGTTTGGGGGTTTCCACTGTTTAGGTACATCAGGGGGTCTCCAAACGTGACAGCCAATTTTGCGTTCAAAAAGTCAATTGGTGCTCTCTCTCTCTTCTGAGCTCTGCTGTGCGCCCAAACAGTGGTTTACTCCCACATATGGGGTATCAGAGTACTCACAACTGATTGGACAACAACTTTTGGGGTCCAGTTTCTCCTGTTACCCTTGCAAAAATAGAAAAAAATTGGGGGGTAAAAAATCATTTTTGCGGGGAAAAAATAATTTTTTTTAATTTCATGTCTCTGTGTCAAACTTCTGTGAAACACTTGGGTATTCAAAATGCGTACCACATATCTAGATAAGTTCCTTGGGGGGTCTAGTTTGCAAAATAGGGTCACTTGTGGGGGTTTCTACTGTTTAGGTAGATCAGGGGCTCTGAAAATGCAGCATGACACCCGCAGACCATTCCATCAAAGTTTGCATTTTAAAACGTCACTACTTCCCTTCCGAGCCCTGATGTGTGCCCAAACAGTGGTCCCCCCCCCACACATGGGGTATCAGCGTACACTATTCTGTGAAAATAAGAATTTGTGGGCGAAAAAAATAATTTTTGTGTAAAAAATGCGACTTTTTCACGGCTCTACGTTATAAACTTCTGTGAAGCACTTGGGGGTTCAAAGTGCTCACCACATATCTAGATAAGTTCCATAAGGGGTCTAGTTTCCAAAATGGTGTCACTTGTGGAGGGTTTCCACTGTTTAGGTACATCAGGGACTCTCAAAACGCGACATTGCTTCCGACCTCAATTCCAGCCAATTCTGCATTGAAAAAGTCAAACGGCGCTCCTTCTCTTCCAAGCCCTGCCGTGCGCCTAAACAGTGGTTTACCACACATGTGGTATAGACGTATTCAGAAGAAATTGCACAACAAATTTTGTGGTTCATTTTCTCTTTTTACCCTTGTGAAAATTAAAAAAAATTGGGTTCTGAAGTAAAATGTTTGCAAAAAAAAGTTAAATGTTCATTTTTTCCTTCCACATTGTTTCAGTTGCTGTGAAGCGCGTCAAGGGTTAATAAGCTTCTTGAATGTGGTTTTGAGCACCTTGAGGGGTGTAGTTTTTAAAGTACCTTCACACTAAACGACGCTGCAGCGATCCAGACAACGATCCGGATCGCTGCAGCGTCGCTGTTTGGTCGCTGGAGAGCTGTCACACAGACCGCTCTTCAGCGACCAACGATGCCGGTAACCAGGGTAAACATCGGGTTACTAAGCGCAGGGCCGTGCTTAGTAACCCGATGTTTACCCCGGTTACCATCCTAAAAGTAAAAAAAACAAACGCTACATACTTACCTACCGCTGTCTGTCCTCGGCGCTGGGCTTCTCTGCTCTGGCTGTGATGTTTACCCTGGTTACCAGCGAAGACATCGCTGTATCGGTGTCACACACGCCGATTCAGCGATGTCAGTGGGAGATCCAGCGACCAAAGAAAGGTCTGGCCCTCTAGCCCCGACCAACGACATCACAGCAGGATTCTGATCGCTGCTGCGTGTCACACTGAACGATATCGCTAGCGAGGACGCTGCAACGTCACGGATTGCTAGCGATATCGTTTAGTGTGAAGGTACCTTTAGAATGGTGTCAAGTTTGGGTATTTTCTGTCATGTACAACTCTCAAAGTGACTTTAAATGTGCGATGGTTCCTAAAAAAATGGTTTTGTAAATTTTGTTGTGAAAATGAGAAATCGCTGGTCAACTTTTAACCCTTATAACTTCCAAAAAATTGTTTCCAAAATTGAGCTGATGTAAAGTAGACATGTGGGAAATGTTATTTATTAACTATTTCTCAGAATCAGCGGGATCCGTTAAAGCGTTCCAGAGTTATTATAACCTCATAAAGTGACAGTGGTCAGAATTGTAAAAGTTGGCTCAAGCATTAAGTACCAAATTGGCTCTGTCACTAAGGAGTTAAAACCAAAAATTAAACAAAAAAGGCACAAATGCAACAATAAATTGTACCCACAGTGTTCAAACTCTCAATATTAGTGTTGAGCATTCCGATACCGCAAGTATCGGGTATCGGCCGATACTTGCGGTATCGGAATTCCGATACCGAGATCCGATATTTTTGTGATATCGGGTATCGGTATCGGAAGTGTAAAATAAAGAATTAAAATAAAAAATATTGTTATATTCACCTCTCCGGCGGCCCCTGGACATCAGCGGGAGGATCCGGCGTCCGGCACGGCTTCTTTCTTCAAAATGCGCGCCTTCAGGACCTGTGGAATGACGTCCCGGCTTCTGATTGGTCGCGTGCCGCCCATGTGACCGCCACGCGACCAATCAGAAGCCGCGACGTCATTCCTCAGCTAAAGTCCTAGAATGAGCGCCTTCTAGGACCTGAGGAATGACGTCGCGGCTTCTGATTGGTCGCGTGGCGGTCACATGGGCGGCACGCGACCAATCAGAAGCCGGGACGTCATTCCACAGGTCCTGAAGGCGCGCATTTTGAAGAAAGAAGCCGTGCCGGACGCCGGATCCTCCCGCTGATGTCCAGGGGCCGCCGGAGAGGTGAATATAACAATATTTTTTATTTTAATTCTTTATTTTACACTTTAATATGGATCCCAGGGCCTGAAGGAGAGTTTCCTCTCCTTCAGACCCTGGGATCCATGAGGATACATTCCGATACTTGATGTCCCATTGACTTGTATTGGTATCGGATATCGGTATCGGCGATATCCGATATTTTTCGGGTATCGGCCGATACTATCCGATACCGATACTTTCAAGTATCGGACGGTATCGCTCAACACTACTCAATATACGTTTTGTTCATAGGCCACCATTCTGTTTTTGGTGACGGTGCTGCTGCATTGCTAAATGCTTAGCTGTTGTTATTTCATGCATGACAGATGTTTCCATTCCTTAGTCAAGGGACCTCTGCCCTTTGAAAAGCAGACATGTAAAGTTACCATGATGACACAAAACAGGTATGACAACTTGTGAAAGGGGGGGGCTCAGGAAAGATCTCACTGCTGGATGTAGTTCAATCAAAGTTAAAGGAACAATAACTCACAACTTCCTCGTCCCTCATCACAAATGAAAAGAAGTGAATGAAAATATGATAAATTAGCTTTTCAAGTGTTGATATAAATCCTGTCCAGCATTCCAGCAGCACAATGTAAAACAGACCTGCTCGCTGAAAGTTAGCAAAGTATCTAGAACATCTTTCCAATAGAAAACTTTTGCAAGACAAAGAAATTAACCCTACGGTTCCAGAAACAATGAAGTGCAAGAATATACACATTGTATCATAAAATTAAAGGTTTTCTAATCGTAAATGAGTCATTATTCAATGTTATATATATTTCATCCTTCTAAAAGGGAATGGCTATCAGTAGTGATGAGCGAACGTTTACGCCACTACTCATTTCTCGCCCGAGTATCACTATGCTCTGTGTACTCGGCAAGCAACAAGCATTTCCCGGATTATTGGGCAGTAACTGGTGTCTCCACCGAGCATTTTTGGCGGAATTTAGAAACCCAATCACGCTGCAGGGATTGTCTGCCAGGCCATTAAACACCGCAGCCATCTTTTTTGTGGTCGTGCAGTGATTGGCTGGGTCACACAGCATCATCCTGAGTATAAAAGACCTGGCGCCGCCCTGCTTGTCACATTCAGCTCCAGATTCAACGAGAGTAGGGAGTGCTGCTGCCGAGATAGGGTCAGAATTGTGGTTTTAAGGCTGTGCGCACACGTTGCAGAATTTTTCCATTTTTTTTGCGTTCTTTCCTAAAAAAAGCGAAAAAAAGCATGCATTGTGCATCCCATCATTTAGAATACATTCCGCAATTTTTGTGCACATGATGCCTTTTTTTCTGCGAAAAAAATGCATTGCGGTAAAAAACGCAGCATGTTCATTAATTTTGCGGATTTCTTGCAGATTTCCTACTATATTATTGCATTGAGAACCTCCGAAAAAATCTGCAAAAAAACGCACCAAAAACACGGCAAAAACGCGGTAAAAGCGCAGGAAAACATATGCGGATTTTTTGCAGAAAATGTCCTGTTTTGCTCAGGAAATTTCTGCAAGAAATCCTGAACTTGTGCACATACCCTAATAGTTAGTGTAGGTCTGCAACTGTTAAATCCACAACTCCTGAGAAACCAACAGTCCTTTTTAGGGCTAATTCGTGGGTCCCGATATTGCAGGGCTAGGTAGGCAGGGCACTGCATATCCACATCAGTGCAAGGCCTGCAGGCACTGTATGTGCGTCCATTGCTCCCACTGCATCCCTTCCAAAGCTCCATGACTACTATCTGCTGCTGCAGCTTATTTACTATATACCTAGTTGCAGTTTAATTTTCTATTTTCTTTTCTCAAAAAATCCCTCCCCCCCCCCAAAAAAAAAAAAAATATATATATATATATATATATACTGTATATATATATATATATATATATATACACAGTCTGTTATGTCAGACTGAGGCCTGGTGCATCTGTTTAAAAATCATAGTTTGTCAGGCATACGTAGCATAATTGTGTGTGCTAGCCTTGTTCTATTTTTTTTCTATAAATTCACCCCCCCAAAAAATATTAATACAGTCTCTTAGTCAGGCTGAGGGCTGGTGTTTCCGTGACACGCCTCATATATCTGCGTGCTCCAAGTTTGGGCATTTTAGGCCGGTTTTCCACTGTTTTGGTGTCTGTTACTCTACTTATATACAACACTATTTTGAATTTAAAAAAATACAGGCCACATATTTGGCAGTGTCATATTTCTGCGACAGGCCTCATATCTGCGTGCTCCCAAGTTTGGGCATTTTAGGCCGGTCTTCCACTGTTTTTGCTGTCTCTTACTCTAGTTATATGACTCATCTCTTCCGACAAGCCTACAGCCTGCAGTGATCCTCAACCTACTGAACAGCCGCACAGCCAGCTCTTCCCTCTCCTAGTGTATCCTCACCCACCCCCTGCAGACTGTGAGCCCTCGCGGGCAGGGTCCTCCCTCCTTATGTACTCGTGTGCCTTGTTATCTGCTCATGTTTAATGTATTTGTCTATATTTGCCCTGTATTCACATGTAAAGCGCCATGGAATAAATGGCGCTATAAAAATGTATAATAATAATAAAAATAATAATAACACTATTTTGCATGTAAGAAAATACAGGCCACATACTTGGCAGTGTGGTATTCCGGTGATAGGCCTCATATATCTGTGTGCTCCAAGTTTGGGCATTTTTAGACTATTAGTCCAGTTTTTTCCTGTCTAATACTTTACTTATATACAGCACTATTTTGCATTTTAAAAAAATTCTACCACCCCCCCCCAAAAAATAAATAAATAAAAATAAATTAAGACAGTCTGTTATGTCAGACTGAGAGACTGAGACCTGTTGTATCTGTGGTGGAAAATTCGTAGCTTGACGGGCATACGTTTCATAGTCATGTCGGCTAGCCTTGTTCTTTTTTTTAATTATACAAAACCCTTAAAGTTAATGCAGTCTGTTATGTCAATCTGAGTTCTGTTGTTTCTGGTCCCAAAAAATAGTATTTCAGCAGGCATATGTAGCATAGTTCTGTGTGCTAGCCTTGTGCCACTCTTTTTTGGGGGTTTTAAATTCCTCAAAAAGCCCCCCAAAATTTAATACAGTCTGTTATGTCAGGCTGAGGCCTGGTGTTTGTGTTTGAAAAATCGTAGCTTTGCAGATATCATTTAGCTCCAAATAAATACATTTGTGTTGGGCTTTTGAAATAGTGCAGTAGTCCATTTAAAATGGGCATGGCAAGGGGCAAGGGACGGGAAGTGGATGTGAAGCTGATGGTGCATGCAGAGGACAAGGCCGTGGCCAAGGTGAAAGTGGGCCACAACAAAGACCCACATCTTCTCTCTCAACCTTCCTGTCCAAGTTTCTAGGGGACTGCAGCACACCACTACTGAAGCCAGAGCAGTGTGAAATGGTTGTTGGTTGGATAGCAGATAATGCTTTCAGTCACTTAGCCACCACCACCACCACCATGTCTTCCGCACGTGCAAGTCTGAGTAGCCATGAGTGTGGCCTGGATATTCCTCACCCTGATCCTCCTTCCTCCCACCATGATGAGTGCCTGAGAAAACTTATCCCACACTTTGACACTCTGACGAGCTGTTCAGTTTTCCATTTCAAGATTCTGGTCTCTCGGCCGGTCAACTTGAAGTGGGGACAGATGAGATCACATGTAGAGCTGCCCAGAGCTTTGTCCAGCCCCGGTCACATGAAGGCAATGGTGGGAAAGTGTCACAAGAGGTGGACGATGATGAGACACAATTGCCAGAAAGTCAGGAGGAGGAGCAGGGTGCAGATGTGGAAGACAAGGTGGTGGATGATATAGTGACTGACCCAACCTGGCAGGTGCATGCATAGCGAGGACAGCAGCACATATGGGGAAGGAGGCATATCCCCCCAAAAGGCAGGAAGAAGCAGTGTGGTGGCCACAAACAGAAGTCAAGCATCTGTTCCCTTCCCCTTAACACCAACATGAATGAAGTTGCCTTTCCAACTATTAGATCTTCCCGAGACTGGATACTTTTAAAAGACTCCGATAACCCCAAACAGGCCATTTGCAGCACCTGCCATGTCCGCATCAGCAGGGGTAGCAAAACATCCAGCCTGACCACCACCAGCATGATCAGGCACATGGCAGCAAAGCACCCGACTTTGTGGGACGAACCCCAGGTTCCAGGAACACTGTCTGCAGGTGATACCACTGCTTCTTCCACTGTTTTGTGTAGAAGCCAATCCCCAGTCCACCGTACATGTCAAGATGCCTCTAGCCCTGCACCTGTTGTTGCTCACAGTCAAGCAGCACCATGATCAAGCACGTCCAGGTTCTTGTCCCAGCACAGCCTTCAGTTGTCTATACCCCAGTCTTTGGAACATTAGCGCAGATACCCAGCCAATGCTCCACAGGCCACAGTCCTAAATTGTAACATTTCTCTTCTGCTTGCGCTCGAAATGTTGCCTTTTTGGCTCGTTGAGACGGAAGCTTTCCGCAACCTGATGGCGGCGGCCGTCCCAAGGTACTCTGTCCCCAGTCGCTACTATTTCTCCCAGTGTGCTGTACCGGCATTTACACCAGCATGTGTCCCAAAACATTATCTGTGCCCTCAACAATGCTGTTACAGGGAAAGTCCACCTAACACATGGACACATGGACAAATGCTTGTGGGCAGGGTTGGTATATCTCACTGATGGCATACTGGGTTAACATAATGGAAGCCGGGACCCAGTCGGACCTTGGGATGGAACACATCCTCCCCACGCCGAGGATTGCTGGCCCTACGTCAATCAGGGTTGCCCCCACAGTCTACAGCTCCTGCACCTCCTCTACATCCTCCATCTCTGAAATCAACACATCAGTCAGAGGCTGGAAGCACTGCAGGACTGCCTCATCCAAGCAGCAATAGGCTATGCTGAAGCTAATCTGCATAGGTGACAAACCGCATAATGCAGAAGAGTTGTGGACAGCGCTGAAAGAGCAATCAGATATTTGGATAACACTGCTGAACCTACCTCCAGGCATGGTCGTGTGTGACAATGGCCATAACCTGGTGGCTACTCTGAGGCAAGGTGACCTCACACACGTACCTTGCTTGGCCCATGTGCTTAACCTTGTGGTTCAATGTTTTCTGAAAAGCTACCCGGAGCTGTCAGATCTGCTAGTGAAAGTACACCATCTATCTGCCCATTTTAAAAAGGCAGCTACAGCTTCAGCCACCGTTGCCGTGCTTCAGCAGCGTTTGCAGCTTCCAGCTCACTGACTGCTGTGTAATGTCTCCACATGCTTGAACTCTATGCTGCATATGTTGGAAAGGATTTGTGAGCAGAAGAGGGCAGTTGTTGACTACCAACATCAACAAGGCCATCGATATTCAGTTCAGATTGCACACATAAGACCTCAGGAATGGACATGGATGTCCGACATATGTACCATCCTCCAAAACTTTGAGGACTGCACCAAGATGTGAGCGGTGATGACGCCATAATTAGCATCACCATCCCATTTCTCAGCATTCTGAAAACCTCTCTGCTTACAATTAAAAAAGATGCATTGCAGGCAGAGCACGAGGACATGGAGCAAGGAATCATACAGGGGGATTACACTCAGCACAGCCTCATGTCTTCTTTACATGAATTGGTAGGCAATGAGGAGGAGGAGGAGGAAGAACAGGAGCTACTTTCATGTGCTATAGACAGTACTACAAGCACAGCTGTCATACATCTGTTCAGCTGGGATGGCTGGAGGACAGGGAGAAGGAGGATGAGGAGGAGGAGGACAGCATGGTCAGTCATCCTGTTGGTGAGGACACGGAAGTCTTTCCTGTTAGCAGTCTGGCACACATGGCTTACTTTATGTTGCGCTGTGTTTCACGTGACCAACAAACAAGAAAAGAATAGCATGCACAAAAGAAGGGATCACCATGCAAATAGTAGCAAAATATAACAATTTTACTGTAACACCACACTAGAACACTACAGAAATAGTAAAAACAATTAAAATTGCACTACAAAGTACAAAAATGAAAACAAGACCCAGAATAGGGTCAACCACGGTGTCCCCCTATATGCAAAAAGCTGCCTGGTCAATCTATATATAAGGGATCCACTAAAGGATAGTAATTCCCTCATACAAAAAGACCCCTATAGAGCCCTATAGCAAACAGCCTGAACAAGGTGAGGTAACCTATACTACCTGATAGAATGAAACAGGTGTCCAAGGCAGCATTCCTGGCAATAGTAACAGGATGAAAATGGCAGATGGCAATAGAAGGGGAGTAGACACCGGGCACAGAAGCCCAACGCGTGTCGCCAGTAAACTGGCTTCTTCAGGGGCAGACAGATGGTGTTTCACGTGACCATCGCATTATAAATATTTTGGGTGACACTCATTACTGGTTGGTGACCCTTCTAGACCCATGCTACAAGGAGAACTTTCAATCTCTTCTACCAGAGGCAGAGAGGTGTACTAAAATGTTGCAGTACCAAAGGGCCCTTGTAGTGGAATTACTTAGAAAATTCCCATGTGAGAACGCTTGCAGCAGACGTCAGAGTTAGTTGTACAACCAAGGACTCCAAGCGAGAGAGACAGCTCAGGCAGGGGAACAATGACAATGTTCTGGGACAGTTTTCTCAGACCCTCGCATCGTGACGGCACAGAGGCAAGGGGTGCAATGTTTGGGAAGATGGTGAGGGAGTACCTTGCAGATCGTACAAACGTCCTCCGTGATTCCTTTGTGCCTTTTAATTATTGGGTAACCGAGCTGGACACGTGGTATGAACTGGCTCTATACTCCTTGGAGGTCCTGGCCTGCCCTGCTGCTAGCGTTCTGTCAGAGCGGGTTTTTAGTGCCTCTGGTGGAATTATAACAGACACATCCACCTGTCAACTGAAAATGCTGTCAGGCTGACTCTTATAAAAATGAACAAGGGCTGGATTGGGAAAGACTTCTGTACACCACCAAGTGAAAACAGCGAAACATAACCTCAAATACATTCTCTGTTTTGGGGAGGTGTATTCTCATGTACCTCTTCACAACCACACATGGGTATACACTTCCAGATTTGGTCTGTTTGTTCTTATCCTCCTCCTTATCATCCAGAACCACTAGATGACCAGTGTGAACATGCTCGGTACTGTTATAGGCCACTGAAGTTTTGGGCAAGGAGGTTTTGATGGCACTAGTTTATTTATTAAAAAAGATACCCCCTATTAGGGAATTGTTTGTCATCTCATGCACTCTATTACAAGTCTCAGAGACCCACACCCCTACATTGAGCCTACTTCTTTACTTGTTTTCCTGCAATGTCTCTTCCTTACGAGTTATGTCCGACTACATGACCTGGGTGAATGTGTTCTGTACTGATATAGGCCAGTGAATATTGGGCAAGAGGGGCTGTGATGGCAATAGTATATTATTAAGAAAGGTACCCCCATTGTGGAATTGTTTGTCAGTTTATGCACTCCAATACAAGTCTCAGAGACCCACACCCCTACATTGGGCCTACTTCTTAACTTGGTCTTCCTTATCTCAGAATACATGACCTCGGTCAATGTGTTCTGTACTGTTATAGGCCACAGAATTTAGAGCAAGGGGGGCTGTGATGGCAATAGTATATTTTTTAAAAAGTTACCCCCCATTGGTAAAACCACATCCTTGTTGGCAAAGACTTCATAACATTTGTGTACCTTATAGAGCTCGCTTGAAAAGCTCTTTTTTGTGTTGCCTGGTTGCTCACATTGGACACAATACACTACATATAAATTTGATAAAGCAATGCTGTTAGTTTGCCTCAGTAGTTAATTACAAATATTTATTTGTCCACTATATTAGTTTCTCTCCTGGAGAGCCATAACTTTAGCTGCATCAAATGTACAAATGGCGAATATACAAATGGTCATTTGGAATCCAGATTAAAATACTGTATACTGAATGCATTCAGACAATTACATAGATGCATTTCTTGTAAAACATTTAGAGATGTGACAGACAATGCTCATAGTGAAACAATCTTGAGAAATGTTTGTGCATTAATTTCACAAACAGTTCAAAGCCTCTATATGTTTGCTGTTTGCCATTGTAAAACATTAAGGTTTACTGAAACTCTGCCTGTGGTGGTTTTATCTAAATCCTTGTGGCTTTTATATTCTAGGAGTTTATAGCCCCTCGTCTGATGACTCCATGATATCTCATGTTCCATACTGTTAGGGCTAGCGGAATGCACCAAATAATAAAGTGCTAGATAAGAGGTGCGTTCGCAGCTCAGGGTCCACCGTGCAGAGATGGTACCTGCTGCTGAGTAATAGCGGATGGACGCTTACTCACAAGTGGGTTTAGACCTCACCCAGTGTGAAAGGGAGCGATTTCTGCTGCTTCACAGAGTCGCCTAAATAAATGCTGTGCCCTGTTAACAGTCACAAGATGCTTCTGAAGACGTGAGTGGGATCCCTGAGATTCACCCCCCACTAAGCAAGTGCCTGGTCTCACTCTGACCCTCGGTGGCTTTTGAGCCCGAGCCTGAGGACACCATGAGTCAGCAACTGAGACCAAACAGGAGTTCCCACCCTACTCTGACCGATTGTCAGGATAAAGGATTACTGCACAGATCGTGCTTTGGTGTGAGATAGCACTGTCAGGTGCTAGGTAGCTCCTCCATTTGCGAGCAGTCAACAACACTAGGAAGGGGAATAATTTGGAGCTTTCTTCCATCGACTGGCATACATCCACACACACATGAAAATAGGTTTTACACTAGCGCGTGGCCGAGCATCCATGTGAACCTTTTATAGTAGTAGCGCTCCGGGACCTTCCTGATAGTCCAATAGGAGTCGCAACAGGACCTGAACATGTGACCCCAACCTCCAATGGGAGGTCGTCCCGTGGGCATGCTCAGTATGGGAAAAGAAAGACTTGCTTTCGGGACTTGGGAATGATTACTACCTGCAGTTACGGTGTACCGCTATGGGGTCCAATTTCGTCCCCACTTATGCTAACATCTATATGACGGTATTGGAGGACCAATTTGTGTACAGATCAAACTTCTGGCGCCATGTCCGGGGCTGGTGGCGCTACATCGACAACATTTTCTGTGTATGGGAGGGGACCCAGAAAGACCTTCTTGAGTTTCAGGTTGAACTTAATGATGTATTTTTGGAGTTGAAGTTTACAATATCATATTCTTTGGATAGGATACAATTTTTGGACACAATGGTGTACAAACAGGGAGATATGTTATGTACTGATTTCTTTACTAAAGAAACTGACAAATAGTCTTCTTTGTTACAGTAGCTATCACCCTAAAAAGATGATTGATTCGCTTCCCTGGAGCCAGTTGGTGGGTAAAATTGTATCCAATGAAGATAAGTGTGATGTAAGAATGGATGAAATGTGTAACACATTTATCCAAAGAGGCTACCCTAAGAGAAAAGTGTTTCACCATAAAAATAGCGTTATTGATCCAACACCAGAGGAGTTAAGTGCTAAGAAGAATAAGATAAAACAGAAACGTGTTCCATTTGTTTCTACTTACTGTCCAGCAAATAATGGTGTTGCTATTATCTAGAATAAACACTGGGACCTTCCAAATAAAGGTATGCCTCTAATTCCTAATTTTTTCATATAGACGTGGACAGAATCTGAGGGATAAATTGGTGAAGTCTGATGTGGCCACTGGTAAAGTTGTCTATCAAAGGACATTATGTCCACCTCGAAATGGCAACTTCCGTGCTTAGGCCGTGCTTGTTGTGGCAATATGCTTAAGGGAGATAGTTTCAATCACCCACGGACTGGTAAAAAATATCTGATTAAAGAACGTTATACCTGCTCCTCTAGTTTTGTTATTTTTGTTTTTACTTTTATTTTCATTTTGAATGTATTTTTAATATGTGTTTTTGTCTTTGTTTTTTTGCAGTGTCTTCGGGTTTTGAATCCAGGGATGATTGGAGGCCATGGGGGTGAATACCCCTGAATTGTTTCTATGCTTCTTTGACTCCCCCCCCCTTTTTCTTCCTTGCCTGCCAAATCCAAAGATAACACATTTGGTTGCTTTTGTTCTGAAGACCTATAATCCCGAGCATTACTGTTGCCATGGAGATGGCTAAGTGCTTGGTTTTCAGTCTCCATGTGTGTGCGCGATGCACAGGCGGGCTGTGGGTGTTCTGGGGGGTGTGGTCAGGTGATGTATCGCTCTGGCCCCTCCTTGGATCGAACATGGACACACGGTGTGTCTAGTGCCCCTGGGGACTGATATGCCGCTGTTCGCCGCTTGCGTGGGCGCTGTTGGCTGCACTCGGGGATGCAATAATGTGATTGTGTGTGGCTGCTCTCCGGATGTTGCTGGTGCGCATGCGCAGGTGGGCACCTGATGGCCGCTGGACTCTACGAGTGGGGTATGCACTGAAAAGTGTACAGTATTTGGATTGGTTTATGTGTATTTAAGCGTCAATTTGACAGGTATTTGTGATAGGGCAAGGGTATTGTTTACAGCGGTTTATCTGCCGATTGGTGGAGTGAAACTATGACAACCAGATAGCCCTAATATGATTGGGTTATACTTATAGGGGTTGTGTCTTATCCTAGTACACTATACGTTTGATGGATAATTATCATATAGAAATGTTTTTGAGAGTCATATAGCGATAATATGAAATATATTTTGAACACATTGTTATATTTTTTATGTTGCTTACATGTATTTAATAAAGGCCACCCCTTGATGGTGACTGGTGCTTACTTAGCTCCAGACTATTTAAGGTGGCAATTTGCACTATATTGCATACTTGACAAGGACCATGTTTGGTCAAAACGTTGTATGACTCGATGGCAGAATAAAGAACTTTTACTGTTTTCACCTGGATTGGATGCTGTTCGCTTTTCTTCAGTTGTTAGTCCCTGAAACGTCTGCTCGCTGCTGATCAATGCTGGCTACAAAGGCAGAACCTGGAAAGGCAGCATTAACCAAGCATACAGTATCAGCTTGAGCCAGATGCTGGGACCAACGTCTCCGCTGAGCAGGCTCCACTGCGGCTGGAAGAGAATGGGAGACCGCAGCGGACATGTTTTGAGATTCCCCCTCTGCAGTGGCGGGAACTCAACTCCCAACACATACAACCTTGAAAGCTGGCCATTTGAAGGGCTGGGTAAAACTAGAGTTACTACATAGTGTAAATCACTATATAGGACCAGAGAAACAAACTAAGACAGATGCCAAAACTGGGGTACCTGTACATGTATAGTGTGCTCATGCCTGCATAATTGGGGAAGCCCATGCAATGTAGGTAATCTCCCAGGGGTTCTCTGTCTTGGTGTTGCTTCTCTGATATTCTAGGCTGATGATGTTTAAAAGCCTCTTGTTGATGATGTAAGTATACTGTATGTAGTTAATCTTTATACATACGTAATTTTTATATGTATTTAATCCTTACATGCACTTATTGACCTTTGTATGTTAAGTACATATACAAAAGTGTACGCACTCATACTATTCAATCATACTATTCCTTGAATTTTGTACTTTGCAATAAAATTGCATTGTATTGCAAGTTTTAGCCTTCTTTAAAGCCGTATCTGAACCTTTGTGTTAAAAACATAGCAAATAAAATTGCCAAATTCTCCTGTAAATAATTCTGCAAAGAGGGAACCATCATACCATTAAAAAGTGCAAGTGGATTTTCTTGGGCCCATCCAGTATGAGGGTTCCAAGGCATAATGGGGTGTGTATGACTATGCAGCAGGGCTCGCCTTCCTGCCAATGTATAAAACAAAGGAGTATGGAGCACAAAATGCATATTGTGAAGTGAATTTTCATGGGTCAATCCAGTATGTGGGTTCAAAGGCGTAATGGGGTACATATTACTTTGCAGCAGGGCTGGCCTTGCTGCCAATGTGTAAAACAAAGGAGTACGGGAGCAGGGCTGGCGTCAGCACCCGGCGTACCTGGGCAAGTGCCAGGGCCCTGGCGAGACAGGGGGGCCCATTCAAGGCTGGCGTTAGGGGCAGGCAGCTGCCAGTGCCTAGGACCACCGGCATGGTGGATTTGCATGGGCCCATCCAGTATGTGGGTTGAAAGGCTTATTGGGGTGCATATGAATTGGTAGCAGGGCAGGCCTTGCATTCAATGCAATATTTTTTCAAGAGGCCCTCCTGGACAGGGGTATTGTGGTGTGTTGTAATTCTTGGCAGCCCATCCACTCACAGCGTAGGCTACAATAGTTTACAAGACCTGCTGTTTAATAATGGCCTTTTAAGAAGATTAATGCCGCCTGATGCACCAGTAAAAATAGGCTCTGTGACTTTAAGAGACTCTCCTTCATAAATGAAACAAGATGGGTCTGCATATGTGTCACACACCACATGGCCAGCAAGGGTTGTTAAATGTTACAATGACATTTCCCAGTGAATGAATTTGTAGTGGTTGAAAGCAATGTTAAAGTTGAGAAACTCTTCAAAAAAACTGTCTGAAATAAGCCCAAGTGGGGGAGGAAATTTTCGGTCTGGGGTTAATTATTTGGCCTTACAGGCAAATCATTAACCTGCAAAGGATGTACCTTAACATATTTCACAGAAAACATGTTGTTTTCGTTTTAGTGTGTTTTTTGTGGCATTGGGAAAACATGGCATAAATTTGGGAAAAAATTGTTTAAATCTGTGAACTAGGAATCAGGAATGCTTCCAGGCGCGATCCCCATGATGTCACTGTGTCATTTGAGCAGTGTTTCCAAATTTTTCATATGTTTTTAGACCTTAAAAGGACCCCCGGGGGGATCGCAGTAAAAATACTCGGGTCCCCCATAGACTTACATTGGGCTCTTTGAACGGGTCGAGTACCCGAGTATTCCAATCTGATCGACCCGAGCAATGAGCACCCGAGCATTTTAGTGCTCGCTCATCACTAGCTATCACAGTACTAGCTTCTGAATCAGTTAAGCATTCGTGCCCTGACACATAAATTTGTGTATTACATACTGAAAAAACAAATAAATGGTTGGGCAGGGTCCTCCAGGATGAATCCTGATAGTTGTTAGCGACTTCTCAGGCTAGTTTACACATGTGATGTTTCTAACATGTCTGTATAGACAGAGATTTCCCTAGTGAGAAAGATAAAATGTTTGCATTGTACTTTAGGCCGTTTTCACACGTTCAGGATTTTTTGCGATTTTTTTTTGCGTTTTCTCGCTATAAAAATGCAATAAAACCACAAAAAAAGCACACATTAAGCATCCTATTATTAGAACGCAATCCGCAATTTCTGTGCACATGTTTCACATTCTGGAAAAAAACGCAGCATGTTCATTCTTTGTGCAGAATCGCGGGGATTCCGCACACATAGGAATGTATTGATCCACTTACTTTCCGCATGTGGCTATGCCCATCATGCGGGATGTAAGCGGATCATGTGTTGTTGGTACCAGGATGGAGGAGAGAAGACTCTCCTCCAGGCCCTGGGAACCATATACCTGTAAAAAAAAATAATTAAAATAAAAAAATTGTGATATTCTCATCTTCCGGCGGCCCAGGCAGCCTTCCCGCTCCTCGCGCTGCTTCCGTTCCCAGGGATGAAATGCGGCAATGACCTGTGATGACGCAGCAGTCTCACGAGACCGCTATGTCATCTGGGGTCATTGCCGCAAGGCATTATTGGGAACGGGAGCATTGCGAGGAGCGGGAACGCTGTGGGGGACGCCTAAAGGTGAGAATATCACGATTTTTTATTTTTTTAAATTATTTTTAACATTAGATCTTTTTACTATTGATGCTGCATAGCTGCAGCATCAATAGTAAAAAGTTGGTCACACTTGTCAAACACTATGTTTGACAAGTGTAACCAATCTGCCAATCAGTTTTCCAAGCGATGCTACATATCACTTGGAAAATGCTAGCATTCTGCAAGCTAATTACGCTTGTAAAATGCTAGTGTTTAGCGGGAAAACGCATGCCAATTCCGCATGCGTTTTACCCGCGGCACAGTTGTGGAATTGCGGCGGAAATTTCCGCGGCAATTCCTGATGTGTGCACATAGCCTTAAAGAGATTGCAGAAGCCAAAATATAATGTAAGGTAATACAGTTGAAACCAGAAGTTTACATACACTATATAAAAATACACATATGCATGTTTTTCTCAATACCTGACATAAAATCAGAATAAACTTTTCCTGTTTTAGGTCAACTAGGATTACAATAATTATTAATATGTGCCAAATGCCAGAATAATGAGAGAGAGAATGTTTTAATTGAGACATCAGTAGGTTAAGTGTTTTTGAATATCCATATTGAATCAGGAGCCCCATATAATGCTCCATAAAGTTTATGATGGCCCCATAAAATGCTCCATATTAAAATATGCCCCATATAATCCTGCAGAAAGGTTAATAATGGCTCCATAAGATGCTCCATAGACACATTTGCCCTATATAATGCTACACAAATGCTGACTATGGCCCCACAAGATGCTCCATAAAGATATTTGCCCCATATACAGTCATGGCCAAAAGTATTGACACCCCTGCAATTCTGTCAGATAATACTCAGTTTCTTCCTGAAAATGATTGCAAACACAAATTATTTGGTATTATTATCTTCATTTAATTTGTCTTAAATGAAAAAACACAAAAAGAATTGTCCTAAAGCCAAATTGGATATAATTCCACACCAAACATAAAAAAGGGGGTGGACCAAAGTATTGGAACTGTTCGAAAAATCATGTGATGCTTCTCTGATTTGTGTAATTACCAGCACCTGTAACTTACCTGTGGCACCTAACAGGTGTTGGCAATAACTAAATTACACTTGCAGCCAGTTGACATGGATTAAAGTTGACTCAACCTCTGTCCTGTGTCCTTGTGTGTACCACATTGAGCATGGAGAAAAGAAAGAAGACCAAAGAACTGTCTGAGGACTTGAGAAACCAAATTGTGAGGAAGCATGAGCAATCTCAAGGCTACAAGTCCATCTCCAAAGACCTGAATGCTCCTGTGTCTACTGTGCACAGTGTCATCAAGAAGTTTAAAGCCCATGGCACTGTGGCTAACTTCCCAAGATGTGGACGGAAAAGAAAAATTGACAAGAGATTTCAATGCAAGATTGTGCGGATGTTGGATAAAGAACCTTGACTAACATCCAAACAAGTTCAAGCTGCCCTGCAATCCGAGGGTACAACAGTGTCATCCCGTACTATCCGTTGGCGTCTGAATGAAAAGGGACTGTATGGTAGGAGACCCAGGAAGACCCCACTACTTACCCCGAGACATAAAAAAGCCAGGCCGGAGTTTGCCAAAACTTACCTGAAAAAGCCTAAAACGTTTTGGAAGAATGTTCTCAGGTCAGATGAGACAAAAGTAGAGCTTTTTGGGCAAATGCATCAACGTAGAGTTTACAGGAGAAAAAAAGAGGCATTCAAAGAAAAGAACAGTCAAACATGGCGGAGGTTCCCTGATGTTTTGGGGTTGCTTTGCTGCCTCTGGAACTGGACTGCTTGACCGTGTGCATGGCATTATGAAGTCTGAAGACTACCAACAAATTTTGCAGCATAATGTAGGGCCCAGTGTAAGAAAGCTGGGTCTCCCTCAGAGGTCATGGGTCTTCCAGCAGGACAATGACCCAAAACACACTTCAAAAAGCACTAGAAAATGGTTTGAGAGAAAGCACTGGAGACTTCTAAGGTGGCCAGCAATGAGTCCAGACCTGAATCCCATAGAACACCTGTGGAGAGATCTAAAAATGGCAGTTTGGAGAAGGCACCCTTCAAATATCAGGGACCTGGAGCAGTTTGCCAAAGAAGAATGATCTAAAATTCCAGCAGAGCATTGTAAGAAACTCATTGATGGTTACCGGAAGCGGTTGGTCGCAGTTATTTTGGCTAAAGGTTGTGCAACCAAGTATTAGGCTGAGGGTGCCAACACTTTTGTCTGGCCCATTTTTGGAGTTTTGTGTGAAATGATCAATGTTTTGCTTTTTGCTTCATTCTCTTTTGTGTTTTTTAATTTAAGACAAATTAAATGAAGATAATAATACCAAAGAATTTGTGTTTGCAATCATTTTCAGGAAGAAACTGAGTATTATCTGACAGAATTGCAGGGGTGTCAATACTTTTGGCCATGACTGTAGTGCTGCACAAACCTTGATTATGGCCCCATAAGATGCTCCATACAGACACTTGCCCCATATACCGCAATGCTCCACAAACGTTAATTTTGGCCCCATACAGACACTTGCCCTATATAGTGCTGCACAAACGTTATGGCCCCATACAGACACTTGCCCCATATAGTGCTGCACAAACGTTATGGCCCCATACAGAAACTGGCCCCATATAGTGCTGCACAAACATTATGGCCCATAAAATGCTCCATACAAACACTTACCGCATTTGCTGTTGCTGCGATAAAAAAAAAAAATCACATACTCACCTCTCCGTCGCTTAGGCCCCCTGCACTTTCAATATTCACCTGTTCCTCATTCCGGCGCCGCTCCATCTTCAGCATCCTGTGCACTGACGTTAAGGCAGAGGGCACGCACTAACCACGTCATCTGACCTGAGCATCACTGCAGAAGACGCTTTAGACGGAACAGCGGCTGGAACGAGGAGAGGTGAATATTGCGCAGCGCTGCACTTCCCTCCCCGTTATACTCACCTGCTCCTGGAGCGGTGCATTCCCTGCTCCCCGGCGCCGCTGCTTCATCCTGTACTGAGCGGTCACCGCTACCGCTCATTACAGTAATGAATATGCGGCTCCACCCCTATGGGAGATGGAGCCGCATATTCATTACTGTAATGAACGGTGCCATGTGACCGCTCACTACAGGAACAAGCTGGGGTGCCAGGGAGCCGGGGACCTGCAGGGTCCGCACCGGGGGCAGGTGAGTATAATTAGACAGCCCCCGCTCCTCCTCCCCTGCCGACCCCTAGGTATTACTCGAGTATAAGCCGAGAGGGGGAGTTTCAGCTCAAAAAAATGGGCTGAAAATTTCGGCTTTTACTCGAGTATATACGGTAATTATAATTGACCTAAAACAGGAAAGGTTTATTCTGATTTCATGTGAGATATTGAGAAAAATATGCATATGTGTCTTATATATAACGTATGTAAACTTCTGGTTTTAACTGTATCTCAAGTTATTTAAACTGATTTCACATGAAGGCAATATACATCTTCCATATTAAAAGAAATACCAATTTCTCCTAGAGTTTTTTGAACTATTGCATTTTATTATTATTATTATTATTATTTATTAATATAGCACCATTGATTCCATGGTGCTGTACATGAGAAGGGGCTACATACAAATTACAGATATCACTTACAGGAAGCAAACTAACAATTACAGACTGACACAGAGAAACGAGGACCTACCCTTGTGGGCTTACATTCTACAGGATGGTGGGGAAGGAGACAATAGGTTGAGGGTTGCAGGAGCTCGTGTCGGTGAGGTGGTAGCTTCGGTAGTGGTGAGGAAGCAGGGGGTCAGTGCAGGCTGTAGGCTTTCCTGAAGAAGTGGGTTCTCAGGTTCTGTCTGAAGGATCCAAATGTGGTTGATAGTCGGACGTGTTGGGGCAAAGAATTGCAGAGGATGGGGATATTCGGGAGGAGTTTTGGAGGCGGTTGGGTGAGGAGCGAATAAGTGTGGAGGAGAGAAGGAGGTCTTGGGAAGACCGGAGATTATGTAAGGGAAGATATCTGGAGATTAGTTCAGAGATATATGGAGGAGACAGGTTATGGATGGCTTTGTAGGTTAGTATTAGTAATTTGAACTGGATATGCTGAGGGAATAGGAGCCAGTGAAGAGATTTGCAGAGGGGTGAAGAGGAGAAGTAGCACGAAGAGAGATGAATTACTCGGGCAGCAGAGTTAAGGATGGACTGGAGAGGTGCAAGGGTGTTAGCAGGGAGGCCACAGAAAAGGATGTTGCAGTAGTCAAGGCGGGACATGATGAGGGCATGCACAAGCATTTAAGTAGATTGACGGTTAAGGAAAGGACGGATTCTGGAGATATTTTTGAGCTGGAGGTGACAGGAGGTGGAAAAAGCTTGGATGTGCGGTTTGAAGGACAGGGCAGAGTCAAGGGTTACTCCGAGGCAGCGGACTTCCGGTACGGGGGAAAGCATGATGTCATTGATTGCGATAGATAGGTCAGGTAAGGAAGATCTATGAGATGGAGGAAAGATGATGAGTTCAGATTTGTCCACATTGAGTTTGAGGGAGTGAGAGGAGAAGAAGGAGGATATGGCTGATAGACTCTCCAGGATTCTGGACAGCAGAGAAATGACGTCTGGCCAGAAAGGTAGATCTGAGTGTCATCAGCATAAAGATGGTATTGGAATTCATGAGACTTTATGAGTTGTCCCAGGTCTAGTGTATAGATTGAGAAGAGTAGGGGTCCTTGAACAGAGCATTGGGGGACTCCAACAGAGAGAGGGTGGGATGAGGAGGTAGTGTAGGAGTGGGAGACGCTGAATGTGCGGTTGGAAAGGTATGAGAAGATTCAGGATAGGGCGATTTCTTTGATGCCAAAGAAGGAGGGGATCTGTAGTAGGAGGCAGTGGTCGACTGTGTCGAAAGCAGAGGACTGGTCTAGAAGGAGGAGTACAGAGTATTGTCTGTTAGCTTTGGCTGTAAGTAGGGCGTTAGTAATTTTGGTCCAGGCTGTCTCAGTTGAGTGATGGGGGCGGAAAACAGATTGTAGATTGTCAAAGAGCAAGTTAGATGAGAGGTGGGAGGAAAGTTCAGAGTGGACGTGCTGCTCCCGGAGTTTGGAAGCGAATGGGAGCAGCAATATAGGGCCATAGCTGGACATAGCTGTTGGATCGATGGTTGGCTTTTTAAGGATAAGGGTGATTGTGGCATGTTTGAAAGCAGAAGGGAAGGTGCCTGAAGTTAGTGATCTGTTGAATAGGTGGGTTAGTAATGGGATAAGAGTGGTGATGAGGTTGGGGAGGAGGTGGGATGGGGTCGAGCGCACAGGTGGTGTGTTGCGATTTGGAGAGGAGACAATTAGGTCAATAGCTGATGCGAGAGTGGCATTGTAGAAAGCAGTGGCACTGTCTGTGTTGTGGAGTGAGGATATGGATGCCAGTGGTAGGATAGAGTCAGAGAGTGTGTGGGCGTCTAGGTGTGCAAGGTGTCTGCGGGGGTGCACATGTTGCTGGACATGGATGACCATTGAGGAGGACAGGGATGAGAAGGTGAGCAGATGGTGGTCGGATAGCGGGATAGGGGAGGTAGTGAAATTAGATAGAGAGCAGAGACGGGTGAAGACCAGGTCTAGTGTATGTTCGTCTGTGTGGGTGGCTGCGGAGGACCACTGAGTAAGTCCAAAAAATGAATTAAGGGACAGAAGTTTGGAGGCTGTTGACTGAAGGTCATTAGTGGGGATGTTGAAGTCACCTATGATGATGATGGGAATGTCAACATTTTAAGTCCACCTTAAAATCCAAATTAAACTTATCAAAGTTCTGCACCATACCACATCTCCTCCTACATTTCTAACTATCACTCTACTCATATTCTCCACAGTGCCACAGCATATTTCCTCCCTCATTTCAGTCTACCACCCAACCCATACTCTCCATAGTGCTGTACTGCTCTATATCTCTTCCCTCATTTCTGCATACCTCCGTACCCATATTCTCCACAGTGCTGTACATATCATCTCTCATCTCTGTCTATCACCCTACCTGTACTTTCCAGACTGCTCCACCGCACTACATATCCTCAGTTCTGTCTATCACACTACCCATCCTCTACACAGTGTTCCATAGCTCTACATCTCATCCCTCATCTGTATATCATCCTACCTGTGCCCTCCACAGTGTTCCACCACTTAACATCTGCTCTTCATCTTTGTCTACCATTCTATGCTTATTTTGCACACTGTTCCACCATCCTACATTTCCTCCATCATCTCTGATTGTCGCAGAGAAAAATAATGATAAAATCCATACAGATATATCCGGAGAGGAGACATATCACCCTCACATTGAACATATGGGATTAATTATAACTGGGGAAGAGAGAAAGAGCTGGAACTTTAACTTCATTTGAAGTAGTACCTCCTGCTGTGAACAAATAATTACAGCAGAGATCTGCTCTGAAAACCAGACATCAAGGCTAGGATTCGTATATTCAGAGATGGAAAAGTACACTTCTGAGGCAGGAGCTTCCTCTGTTCAAAGGACTGGTCTCATTCTTTCTGGAGACAGTGGCCAGTGATGAATATTGAGGTTTGCATTGAGACAATATTTTTGGGAGATATATTTTCATTGTTGTACGACAATATCTCACACCTGGGACTTCTAGGGGCGAAGATAAACTGAAAGTTGCACATCCCACAACCAGCCCTCATTTCAGCTCAGCAAAGGGAAGTATGTTGGCATAACCTTGATCTAATCTAAGCCTCAGCCCATCTTGCCCAAACACATCGCACAAAACACTTGTCACAATTCCAAGAACTACTTGTTCTTTCTCTTCCTACTACTACTGATTTCACAGGATATCTCCCCCAATCCTGGTCCCCAATTCCCCAACCTCAGCCCCTCCCCCACCTCACATTGAAACCTTACTAACCTGATTAACATTAGTTAAACTCTTTCATCTCCCTATTTTAATTTTGCACTCTGGAATTCACAGTCTGTATGCAATAAGCTTCCTTTCCTGCACAACTACTTTCTGAACAACTCTCCTAATCTATTGGCCCTCACTGAAACCTGGATTAAGGATTCTGACACTGTCTCTCCTGCTGCCATTTCCCATGGTGACTTACAATACTCCCATTCCCCGAGATCCACAAACAGACTTGTTGGTGAAGTAGGCATACTCCTGTCCCCACAATGCACTTTTCAGGTCATCCCCAGTTCCATCACTCTCATTCCCTTCATTTGAGGTCCACACCATCAGGCTCTTTCGTCCCCTCTCCCTCAGAGTAGCGGTCATATACCGGCCCCCAGACTCCCCCCCCCTTCCTGGACCATTTCACTACAATCATCAATCTCTCCCTCTCCTCCCCTCCTCCTTCAAACACTCTATCATTACTCCATTAATAAAAAAACCTTCTCTCGACCCATCCTACACAAATAACTACTGATTAGTCTCCAATCTCCCCTTCAGCTCTAAACTCTTGAAGCACCTGGTCTACTCCTGCCTTACCGGTTACCTCTCCACTCACTCTTTCTTAGATACTTCAAAGTCCGGCATTCACCCTTATATTTGACAGAAACTGCACTCAAAGTGACCAATGACTTTCTGACAGCAAAATGTAACGGTGACAACTCTCTGCTCATTCTACTCGACCCCTCTGCAGCTTTCGACATGGTTGATCACCATCTCCTAATCTAAATGCTCCAGTCAATAGGCATAAAGGACACTGCTCTCTCCTGGCTATTCCTATCTTTCTGACTGCTTCTTCAGTGTATCATTCGCTGGCTCCACTTTGTCTCCTCTTCTTCTTACTCTTGGGGTCACTGAGGGCTCAATCCTTGGCCCCTTCTCTTCTCTCACTACACGGCCCCAGACCATCAGCAGATTTAGCCTTCAGTACCAACTTTTTGCCGATGACACTCAACTTTATACGTCATCCCCTGACCTTACCCCCGCTGTACTACAGAACGCAAGTGACTGTCTGTTCGCCGTCTCCAACATCATGTCCGTTCATTATATGAAATTCAACCTTTCCAAAACTGAACATCTTCAGCTCCTGCCATATACTAACCTCTCTAAATCTGACACCTCCCTCCTCGTGGATGGCACCATAATAATGCCCTGGCAGCAGGCACGCTATCTGGGTGATATGTTTGACACCAATCTTTCCTTCTCCTCTCATATAAAATCTCTTGCCTGCTCTTGCCGCTTACACCTAAAGAACATCTTTAGAATCTGCCCCTTTCTCACCATGGAAACAACAAAAACCCTCTCTCTCATCCTGATCCACTCCCGCCTGGACTACTGTAATGCTCTATTAATTGGCCTTACCCTCACTCGACTTGGACGCTCTTCGCCAATCGTTGCACTGGCTGCCCATTCATTATAGGATCCAATTCAAACCAGTTGTGTGGCACCACAGAAGTTCAGTTGCCACAGTGGCTTTGCCTCCCTCACAGGGGTGATGTCATGTCTGGAAGCAAGGAGGGTTTCCCTGACTAGATAGCATATCCAACATCCTTCCTACTCCAGACCAGAAGAGGGAGCTCTAACACCTGATTTCAGGGGAGCTTCCTGATATAAGTTCTGGCCTGGAGGCAGAGTTACTGTAGTTAGTCTGAGGAAGACAGAGAGGAGAGAGGAAGTCAGGGAAGAACCTGAGGAGTGGAGTTGTAGATAAGCTCACCTCAGGGCCAAGTGTTTGAGACTGGAAACCGGAGTCCGTGGTTGTGCGGGTACTGAAGTCCCGGCAGCTAAATCTGGAGGGCAAGGGACTGCATGTCTCCTGACTTATCACACCACCTGAAGGCACAGCAGCAAATGAGAGCCCAGAGCCATCACGAAGGAGTGAAACCTGTAATAGGCTCAAGCTGCCTGCCATACAGGCAAGTACTACAGACCAATAAGGAAATGAGGACTGAGCATAACTTTAAGCAGCATGGACCTCAGAGGTCAGCGCAGTAAGGAGGCCTCAAAACCCATCTGGCTAGCAGATCCTAAGTTGCTTCCAGGCTCCCCGGACTTCCATTGTCATCTGTAACCTGTGCCCCAGCCTGCACTTCAAACTGTGAGTAAACTGTGGAAACTGAACCTGCTGTGTCCTCTAAATTATTGCTGCACCACCTGCACTACAACATTCACGTCCACCATCATTGACTTTAACACTGTAATTGCCCTGGGACTAAGCTCTACCTGTGGAGAGCTGTAACAACTCTGCTGCATTACCATAAGCCCCAGCAGTCCCCTTTAAACAGCGTCGGCCATTCCTGGCCAAGTACCACAGGTGGAATAACAAACAAACTTTATTTCCCATTTCAATTCATTGACACTTTTATTGGATACCCAGTGCCATGGATCAGGTCACTACTGCCATGACCACATCCCTTTAAGATCTGGCCTGGTACCGAGTATCCCCACGGCCCTGGCGGGCACTCCACTTGTACTCACCCACAAAGCTCTCCACAGTGCGGAACCCCCTACATCTCCTCCCTTATTTCTGTTTATTGGCCTACCCGCTCACTAAGCTATGCAAATGACATTCGACTAACCTGTGCACTAATCCGTACCTCCCACTCCTGCATTGCGCCTCTGGAATGCTCTACTACAAGAAATTAGGACTATCCACAACTTGCACAGTTTTAGGCGCTCCCTCAAAACACATCTGTTCAGAGTCACCTATCACGTTCCCTAATCAGAGTCTTTTTGTGCTTTAACCCCTTAATCCCATATGACGTACTATCCCGTCAAGGTGACCTGGGACTTAATTCCCAATGACGGGATTGTACGTCATATGCGATCGGACGCGCTCACGGGGGTGTGCGGCCGATCGCGCCAGGTGTCAGCTGACTATCGAAGCTGACATCCGGCACTATGTGCCAGAAGCGGTCACGGACCGCTCCCGGCACATTAACCCGCGGCACACCACAATCAAACATGATCGCAGTGTTCCGGCAGCAAAGGTAAGCATCGCGCAGGGAGGGGGCTCCCTGCGGGCTTCCCTGAGACGATCGGTACAAGGCGATGTGCTCACCTTGTACCGAGCATCTCCTCCCTGCAGGCCTCGGATCCAAAATGGCCGCGGGGCTACTTCCAGGTCCTGCAGGGACTACTTCTGGGTCCAGAGCAGGCGCTGGTAAGCAAGAAACAGGGCACGCCAGATTGCTGATCTGACACAGTGCTCTGCAAAGTGTCAGATCAGCGATCTGTCACTATACAGTGATGTCCCCCCTGGGACAAAGTAAAAAAGTTAAAAAATATTTATTTAGATGTGTAAAAAAAAAAAATCCTAAATAAAGAAAAAAAAATATTGTTCCCATAAATACATTTCTTTATCTAAATAAAAAAAAACAATAAAAGTACACATGTTTAGTATCGCCGCGTCCATAACGACCCGACCCATAATACTGTCCCACTAGTTAACCCCTTGCAAAAAACAACGCTTTACTATCATACCACCAAACAAAAAGTGGAATAACACACGATTAAAAAGACGGATATAAATAACCATGATACCACTGAAAATGTCATCTTGTCCCGCAAAAACCGAGCGCCATGCAGCATCATCAGCAAAAAAATAAAAAAGTTACAGTCCTCAGAATAAAGCGATGCAAACATAATTATTTTTTCTATAAAATAGTTTTTATCGTATAAAAAGCACCAAAACATAAAAAAAGATGTAAATGAGGTATCGCAGTAATCATACTGACCCGAATAAAAAAACTGCTTTATCCATTTTACCAAACGCGGAACGGTATAAATGCCCCCCCGCAAAAAAAAAAGAAATTCATGAATAGCTGCTTTTTGGTCATTCTGCCTCACAAAAATCGGAATAAAAAGCGATCAAAAAAGTCACATGCCCAAAAATGTTACCAATAAAAACGACAACTCGTCCCGCAAAAAACAAGACCTCACATGACTCTGTGGACCAAAATATGGAAAAATTATAGGTCTCAAAATGTGGTAACGCAAAAAATATTTTTTGCAATAAAAAGCGTCTTTTAGTGTCTGACGGCTGCCAATCATAAAAATCCGCTAGAAAACACGGTATAAAAGTAAATCAAACCCCCCTTCAACACCCCCTAAGTTAGGGAAACATAAAAAAAATTAAAAAATGTATTTATTTCCATTTTCCCATTAGGGTTAGGGCTAGGGCTAGGGTTAGGGCTAGGGTTAGGGATAGGGTTAGGACTATGGTTAGGGTTAGAGCTAGGGTTAGGGCTAGGGTTAGGGTTAGGGATAGGGCTAGGGTTAGGGCTAAGGTTAGGGTTGGGGGGCTAGGGTTACGGCTACAGTTAGGGTTGGGGCTAAAGTTAGGGTTAGGGTTGGGGCTACATTTACGGTTGGGAATAGGGTTGGGATTAGGGTTAGGGGTGTGTTTGGATTAGGGTTTCAGTTATAATTGGGGGGTTTCCACTGTTTAGGCACATCAGGGGCTCTCCAAACGCAACATGGCGTCCGATCTCAATTCCAGCCAATTCTGCGTTGAAAAAGTAAAACAGTGCTTCTTCCCTTCTGAGCTCTCCCGTGTGCCCAAACAGGGGTTTACCCCAACATATGGGGTATCAGCGTACTCAGGACAAATTGGACAACAACTTTTGGGGTCCAATTTCTCCTGTTACCCTTGGGAAAATACATTACTGGGGGCTAAAAAATAATTTTTGTGGGAAAAAAAGGATTTTTTATTTTCATGGCTCTGCGTTATAAACTGTAGTGAAACAATTGGGGGATCAAAGCTGTGAAAACACATCTAGATATGTTCCTTGTGGGGTCTAGTTTCCACAATGGTGTCACTTGTGGGGGGTTTCTACTGTTTAGGTGCATCAGGGGCTCTGCAAATGCAACGTGACGCCTGCAAACCAATCCATCTAAGTCTGCATTCCAAATGGCGCTCCTTCCCTTCCGAGCTCTGCCATGTGCACAAACGGTGGTTCCCCCCACATATGGGGTATCAGCATACCAGGACAAATTGGATAACAACTTTTGGGGTCGAATTTTTCCTGTTACCCTTGGGAAAATACAAAACTGGGGGCTAAAAATAATTTTTATGAAAAAAAAAATAATTTTTATTTTCACGGCTCTGCATTATAAACTGTAGTGAAACACTTGGGGGTTTAAAGCTGTCAAAACACAGCTAGATAAGTTCCTTAGGGGGTCTACTTTCCAAAATGGTGTCACTTGTGGGGGGTTTCAATGTTTAGGCACATCAGGGGCTCCCAAACGTGACACGGTGTCCCATTTCAATTCCAGTCAATTTTGCATTGAAAAGTCAAACAGCGCTCCTTCCCTTCCGAGCTCTGCCGTACGCCCAAACAGTGGTTTACCCCCTCATGTTGGGGATCGGCATACTCAGAACAAATGGCACAACAACATTTGGGGTCCAATTTCTTCTCTTACCCTTGGGAAAATAAAAAATTGGTGCTGAAAAATCATATTTATGAAAAAATATGATTTTTTATTTTTACGGCTCTGCATTATAAACTTCTGTGAAGCACTTGGCGGGTTAAAGTGCTTACCACACATCTAGAAACGTTCCTTAGGGAGTCTACTTTCCAAAATGGTGTCACTTTTGGGGGGTTTCAATGTTTAGGCACATCAGGGACTCTCCAAACGCAACATGGCGTCCCATCTCAATTCCAGTCAATTTTGCATTGAAAAGTCAAACGGTGCTCCTTCCCTTCCGAGCTCTGCCGTGCTCCCAAACAGTGGTATACCCCCACATGTGGGGTATCGGCATACTCAGAACAAATGGAACAACAACATTTGGGGTCAAATTTCTTCTCTTACCCATGGGAAAATAAAACAAATTGGAGCTGAAGTACATTTTTTGTGAAAAAAAGTTAATTGTTAATTTTGTTTAAACATTCCAAAAATTCCTGTAAAACACCTGAAGGGTTAATAAAATTCTTGAATGTGGTTTTGATCACCTTGAGGGGTGCAGTTTTTAGAATGGTGTCACACTTGGTTATTTTCTATCATATAAACCCCTCAAAATGACTTCAAATGTGATGTGGTCCCTAAAAAATATTGGTGTTGTAAAAATGAGAAATTGCTGGTCAACTTTTAACAGTTATAACTCCCTAACACAAAAAATGTTTGGTTCCAAAATTGTGCTGATGTAAAGTAGACATGTGGGAAATGTTACTTATTAATTACTTTACATGACATATCTCTGTGATTTAAGGGCATAAAAATTCAAATTTGGAAAATTGCAAAATTTTCTAAATTTTCACACAATTTCCAATTTTTTCACAAATAAACGCAAGTTATATTGAAGAAATTTACCACTATCATGAAGTACAATATGTCTTGAGAAAACAATGTCAGAATCGCCAAGATTCGTTTAAGCATTCCAGAATTATAACCTCATAAATGACAGTGGTCAGAATTGTAAAAATTGGCCCGGTCATTAACGTGCAAACCACCCTTGGGGTTTAAGGGGTTAATTATTGTATTATCTTTAATGCAGTTACTTATGACTGTTGTATATAAACTGCTAAACTGTAAAACGATGTGGAATATGTTGACATTATATAAATAAAGATTATTATTATTATAATTATTAATAAAAACCAGAGTTTGGGTTTTGATCATTTGTCAATCCTGGAAGGTATAGCTTGATGTAGTTATGTCCGTTTTCCTAGGGAGTATCTCCCTCCGCTAAGTTCTGAGCCATTTCTGAGATACAGATTTTTCTTTTGATATCCCTTTTATCCTATGTGATTGTATATACCATATTGTTTTGTTCCCATTTTGCATTAACTTTGCATATTTTTTTAGAAACACTGCCTAGCTTTCCAGATTAAATATATAAAATTTAATAGCTCCGTTCTTCTTGCTTCATAAACTGCAGCCCTGAGGCCATATGCTACCTGTAACAGATGCTCAGTTGTCCTGTATATTCAATTGGTGGTGGCAGCTAGTAGTTCCTTTTGTTACTGTGGAGTTGGCATTGATCATATCTGGGTATATTCATATAAATAAATATCTACTATATAATTGTCTAAGGGTCACTTCCGTCTGTCTGTCTGTCACGGATATTCATTAGTCGCGGCCTCTGTCTGTCATGGAAATCCTAGTCGCTGATTGGTCACGGCAAAACAGCCACGACCAATCAGCGACGGGCACAGTCTGGAAGAAAATGGCCGCTCCTTACTCCTCGCAGTCAGTGCCCAGTGCCCGCATACTACCTTCCGGTCACCGCTCACACAGGGTTAATGCCGGCGGTAACGGACCGTGTTATGTCACGGATAACACACTCCGTTACTGCCGCTATTAACCCTGTGTGTCCCCAACTTTTTACTATTGATGCTGCCTATGCGGCATCAATAGTAAAAAAATGTAATGTTAAAAATAATAAAAAAACAAAAAACCTGCTATACTCACCCTCCGTTGTCCACGGAGCCACTCGCGCCTGCCGCCATCTTCCATTCACGGCGATGCATTGCGAAAATTACCCAGAAGACTTAGTGGTCTCGTGAGACCGCTAAGTCATCTGGGTAATTTTGCATTGCATCCTGGGAACGGAAGATGGCGGCAGCCGCGCGCCTATCGCCGGAGCTTCGGTGGATCCTAGGGGGTGAGTATATAACTATTTTTTATTTAAATTTTTTTTTTTTAACAGGGATATGATGCCCACACTGCTGTATACTACGTGGGCTGTGTTAGATACCGCGTGGCTGCTATATACTACATGAGCAGTGTGATATACTGCGTGGGCTGTGCTAGATATTACGTGGCCACTGTTATATACTGTGTGGGCAGTGTTATATACTACGTGACTGGACAATATACTACGTGACTGGGCAATATACTGCATGGCTGGGCAATATACTACGTGGCTGTGCTGTATACTACGTCGCTGGGCAATATACTACGTGGCTGGGCAATATACTACGTGGCTGTGCTGTATACTACATCGCTGGGCAATATACTACATGAGTGGGCAATATACTACGTGACTGGGCAATATACTACGTGTCTGTGCTGTATACTATGTGCCTCTGTGCTGTATACTATGTCGTTGTGCAATATACTACGTAGCTGGGCAATATACTATGTGACTGGGCAATATACTATGTGACTGGGCAATATACTATGTGGCTGGGCAATATACTACGTATCTGTGCTGTATACTACGTGGCTCTGTGCTGTATACTATGTTGCTGTGCAGTATACTACGTAGCTGGGCAATATACTATGTGACTGGGCAATATACTACGTGACTGGGCAATATACTATGTGGCTGGGCAATATACTACGTGACTGGGCAATTTACTACGTGGCTGGACAATATACCACGTACCTGGGCAATATACTACGTAGCTGGGCAATATACTACATGGCTGGCAATATACTACGAGGCTGGGCAATATACTACGTGACTGGGCAATAAACTAAGTGACTGGGCAATATACTACGTGGCTGGGCAATATACTACGTAGCTGGGTAATGTACTACGTGACTGGGCAATATACTACGTGGGTGTGCAATATACTACGTGAACATGCATATTCTAGAATACCCGATGCGTTAGAATCGGGCCACCATCTAGTATATATACAGTACAGACCAAAAGTTTGGACACACCTTCTCATTTAAAGATTTTTCTCTATTTTCATGACTATGAAAATTGTACATTCACACTGAAGGCATCAAAACTATGAATTAACACATGTGGAATTATATACTTAACAAAAAAAATGTGAAACAACTGAAAATATGTCTTATATTCTAGGTTCTTCTAGGTGCTTTGCACATTCTTGGAGTTCTCTTAATGAGCTTCAAGAGGTAGTCACCGGAAATGGTTTTCATTTCATAGGTGTGCCCTGTCAGGTTTAATAAGTGGGATTTCTTGCCTAATAAATGGGGTTGGGATCATCAGTTGTGTTGTGCAGAAGTCTGGTGGATACACAGCTGATAGTCCTACTGAATAGACTGTTAGAATTTGTACTGTGGCAAGAAAAAAGCAGCTAAGTAAAAAAAAACGAGTGGCCATCATTACTTTAAGAAATGAAGGTCAGTCAGTTCGAAAATTGGGCAAACTTTGAAAGTGTCCCCAAGTGCAGTGGCAAAAACCATCAAGCGCTACAAAGAAACTGGCTCACATGAGGACCGCCCCAGGAAAGGAAGACAAGGAGTCACCTCTGCTTCTGAGGATAAGTTTATCCGAGTCACCAGCCTCAGAAATTGCAGGATAACAGCAGCTCAGATTAGAGATTAGGTCAATGCCACACAGAGTTCTAGCAGCAGACACATCTCTACAACAACTGTTAAGAGGAGACTTTGTGCAGCAGGCCTTCATGGTAAAATAGCTGCTAGGAAACCACTGCTAAGGACAGGCAACAAGCAGAAGAGACTTGTTTGGGCTAAAGAACACAAGGAATGGACCAGTGGAAATCTGTGCTTTGGTCTGATGAGTCCAAATTTGAGATCTTTGGTTCCAACCACCGTGTCTTTATGCGATGCAGAAAAGGTGACTGTACATGCCTGGTACCCACCATGAACATGGAGGAGGTGTGATGGTGTGGCGGTGCTTTGCTGGTGACACTGTTGGGGATTTATTCAAAATTGAAGGCATACTGAACCAGCATGGCTACCAGAGCATCTTGCAGCATAATGCTATTCCATCCGGTTTGCGCTTAGTTGGACCATCATTTATTTTTCAACAGAACAATGACCCCAAGCAAACCTCCAGGCTGTGTAAGGGCTATTTGACCAAGAGGGAGAGTGATGGGGTGCTACACCAGATGACCTGGCCTCCACAGTCACCAGACCTGAGCCCAATCGAGATGGTTTGGGTGAGCTGGACCGCAGAGTGAAGGCAAAAGGGCCAACAAGTGCTAAGCATCTCTGGGAACTCCTTCAAGACTGTTGGAAGACCATCCTCTTGAAACTCATCAAGAGAATGCCAAGAGTGTGCAAAGCTGTCATCAAAGCAAAAGGTGGCTACTTTGAAGAACCTAAAATATAAGACATAATTTCAGTTGTTTCACACTTTTTTGTTAATTCCACATGTGTTAATTCACAGTTTTGATGCCTTCAGTGTGAATTTACAATTTTTGTAGTCATGAAAATAAAGAAAAATCTTTAAATGAGAAGGTGTGTCCAAACTTTTGGTCTGTACTGTATATATACAGTGGGGCAAAAAAGTATTTAGTCAGTCAGCAATAGTGCAAGTTCCACCACTTAAAAAGATGAGAGGCGTCTGTAATTTACATCATAGGTAGACCTCAACTATGGGAGACAAACTGAGAAAAAAAAATCCAGAAAATCACATTGTCTGTTTTTTTTAACATTTTATTTGCATATTATGGTGGAAAATAAGTATTTGGTCAGAAACAAAATTACTTTGTAATATATCCTTTGTTGGCAATGACAGAGGTCAAACGTTTTCTGTAAGTCTTCACAAGGTTGCCACACACTGTTGTTGGTATGTTGGCCCATTCCTCCATGCAGATCTCCTCTAGAGCAGTGATGTTTTTGGCTTTTCGCTTGGCAACACGGACTTTCAACTCCCTCCAAAGGTTTTCTATAGGGTTGAGATCTGGAGACTGGCTAGGCCACTCCAGGACCTTGAAATGCTTCTTACGAAGCCACTCCTTCGTTGCCCTGGTGGTGTGCTTTGGATCATTGTCATGTTGAAAGACCCAGCCACGTTTCATCTTCAATGCCCTTGCTGATGGAAGGAGGTTTGCACTCAAAATCTCACGATACATGGCCCCATTCATTCTTTCATGTACCCGTCCTGGCCCCTTTGCAGAGAAACAGCCCCAAAGCATGATGTTTCCACCACCATGCTTTACAGTAGGTATGGTGTTTGATGGATGCAACTCAGTATTCTTTTTCCTCCAAACACGACAAGTTGTGTTTCTACCAAACAGTTCCAGTTTGGTTTCATCAGACCATAGGACATTCTCCCAAAAACTCCTCTGGATCATCCAAATGCTCTCTAGCAAACTTCAGACGGGCCCGGACATGTACTGGCTTAAGCAGTGGGACACGTCTGGCACTGCAGGATCTGAGTCCATGGTGGCGTAGTGTGTTACTTATGGTAGGCCTTGTTACATTGGTCCCAGCTCTCTGCAGTTCATTCACTAGGTCCCCCCGCGTGGTTCTGGGATTTTTGCTCACCGTTTTTGTGATCATTCTGACCCCACGGGGTGGGATTTTGCGTGGAGCCCCAGATCGAGGGAGATTATCAGTGGTCTTGTATGTCTTCCATTTTCTAATTATTGCTCCCACTGTTGATTTCTTCACTCCAAGCTGGTTGGCTATTGCAGATTCAGTCTTCCCAGCCTGGTGCAGGGCTACAATTTTGTTTCTGGTGTCCTTTGACAGCTCTTTGGTCTTCACCATAGTGGAGTTTGGAGTCAGACTGTTTGAGGGTGTGCACAGGTGTCTTTTTATACTGATAACAAGTTTAAACAGGTGCCATTACTACAGGTAATGAGTGGAGGAAAGAGGAGACTCTTAAAGAAGAAGTTACAGGTCTGTGAGAGCCAGAAATCTTGATTGTTTGTTTCTGACCAAATACTTATTTTCCACCATAATATGCAAATAAAATGTTAAAAAAAACAGACAATGGGATTTTCTGGATTTTTTTTTCTCAGTTTGTCTCCCATAGTTGAGGTCTACCTATGATGTAAATTACAGACGCCTCTCATCTTTTTAAGTGGTGGAAATGCACTATTGCTGACTGACTAAATACTTTTTTGCCCCACTGTATATATTTTTTTTTTTTTTCCATACGTTAGAATAAAATGTGTATATACCATATGCTCACTGTTAGCTCCCCAATAACTGGCTTAGTAGTCGAAACAGCTGTGGCCTCATCCATCACTTGTCAGTCAATTGTGTGATTGTCCTGACAATTGGAGGCAGTGGAGTTGCGTTCCTTGACAAATTGGTGGCAGCGGTGGGATTGTCATGTCCTCCCTTGACATATGGGGGCAGCGGAGGGATCTGAACGATTCCCCCTACTGTTATCTCTTACACTGACTACCATTTGCTTTCCATAGTGCTGCACCCTGTACATCTTCTCCTCATCTCTGTCTACCACCAAACCTATCCTTTCCACAGTACTGTACCGCTCTAGATCTCCTCCCTCATCTCTGACAACCACATTACTTGTCTTTATCACTGTGCAACACCATCCTACATCTCCTTCCTCATCTCTGTCTACCATCCTACCCATCTTCTACACAGTGCAGCATCACACTATGTCGTGTTGCAGCAGGATCTGCTTAAAATTGAATAATAAAACATGTGAATAAAAATAACAAAAGATCGATCGTCACTTCCAAACAGAACACTTGTCTGAACAGGTGCATACTAAGAGTAGCAATCTCCACACACAACTAACAAATAAAGTTGCACTCTGTATTTTTTTTTTAATGCTAAAGCATGTAAGCATGAAATATATGATATCTGAATTGCATCACTGCTCTGGAAAATAGGAAAAAATAAAAATTCTCAGCACATATTTTGGCCAAATCATGCATGCCCAGCAGGCAAAGAAAAGGCGATCTTCTTATGTTGCGAACCTATCCTAATGTGATTCCTCTCCTGGGTTGATAGCATACATTTATATGGGTAGGTAGGATTCTGCTATAATTAAAACCGCCACAGGCTGATGAGTGAAGTGCTCAGTCTGAGATCCTATGCATATAAATTACATAAATAATAATAATAATAATAATAATTTTTATTTATATAGCGCCAACATATTCCGCAGCGCTTTACAAATTATAACTGACCGTCACTTCTAAACAGAACACCCATAATGTGATGGTGCACAATCTTGGGTGTCAGGTCAGAGCATTCCTACATGAACAGTTTCCTGGAAAGTGGATTGGTTGTCATGGGCCAGTTGAATGGCCATCAAGGTCTCCCGATCTGACCTCCTTAGACTTATTTTTGGGGTCATCTGAAGGCAATTGTCTATGCTGTGAAGATGCGAGATGTGCAGCATCTGAAACAAATGGATGCTGGAAGCCTGTGCTAGCACTTCTTCTGCGGTGTTGCTATCAGTGTGTCAAGAGTGGAAGAAGAGGGTTGCATTGACAATCTAGCACAATGGGCAGCACTTTTTATTTTATAAGTGGTCATGAACTTGTAAATAACTCATGAAAGACTAAAGTTACGTTAAAACCAAGCACACCATTGTTTTTTTGTGAAATTCTCCCATTGAAAAAAATAAAATTGGATCCAAAATGGCTGACTTCAAAATGGCCGCCATGGTCACCACCCATCTTGGAAAGTTTTCCCCCTCCCATATACTAATGTGCCACAAACAGAAAGTTAATATCATCAACTATTCCCATTTTATTTAGGTGTATCCATATAAATGGCCCACGCTGTACATACATAACTAACAAATAAAGTTGCACTCTTGTTTTTTTTTACCTACCCAATAAATGTAGGCTATCAGCCCAAGAGAGGAATCACATCAGGATAGGTTCCCAGCATAAGAAGATTGCCTTGCCACAGCTGCTGTGCATGCATGAATTGGCCAAATTATGTCCTAAGCATCTCCATTTTATCATGTTATCTAGAACAGTGATGGAATCCATATATTTATGGATATATTCTATTAATATATTTCATGTTTACATGCCATAGCATTAAAAAAATACAGAGTGCAATTTTATTTGTTAGTGCTGGACATGTGAACTCAGCCTAAAGGAGAGTGCTGCAGAATATATTGGCACTATAAAAAATGACGAGGATTATTATTAACTAGATGGTGGCCCGATTCTAACGCATCGGGTATTCTAGAATATACGTAGTATATTGCCCAGCCACGTAGTATATTGCCAAGCCACGTAGTATATTGCCAAGCTACGTAGTATATTGCCCAGCTGCGTAGTATATTGCCCAGTGACGTAGTATATTGCCCAGCCACGTAGTATATTGCCCAGTCACGTAGTATATTGCCCATCCACGTAGTATATTGCCCAGTCACATAGTATATTGCCCAGTTACGTAGTATACAGCACAGAGCCACGTAGTATTTTGCCCAGTCACGTAGTATATTGCCCAGTCACGTAGTATATTGCCCAGCCACGTAGTATATTGCCCAGTCACGTAGTATATTGCCCAGCCACGTAGTATATTGCCCAGTCACGTAGTATATTGCCCAGTCACGCATACAGCACAGAGCCACGTAGTATACAGCAGAGCCACATAGTATACTGCCCAGTCATGTAGTATATTGCACAGACACGTAGTATATTGGCCAGTCACGTAGTATATTGCCCAGCTGTGTAGAATATTGCCGAGCCACGTATGTAACAGGTTAAAACATAAAAAATAAATATACTCACCTTCTAAAGTGCCCTTTGTAGTCCTCTCGCCTGTGTGCGGTGCACGCGGCAGCTTCCGGTCCCTGGTTTGGTATGAGTGCAGGACCTGTGATGATGTCGCGGTCGCATAGCATCCTTAGCACCGGAACCTGCCGCTTACACTGCCGAGGACAGGACGACACTTTGGAGGGTGAGAATAAAGTTTTTTTTTTAATATTAATATTTGTAACAGTAGATCTTTTTACTATTGAGGGCTGACTGGACGGGAGTATGGAGCGGGCACTGACTGCGGGGAGGAAGGAGCAGCCATGTTGCCGCCGGACTGCGCCCATCGCTGATTGGTCGTGGCAATAGTCGTGGGCGTTTTGTCACGACCAATCAGCGACTTGGATTCCATGACAGACAGAGGCCACGACCAATGAATATCCGTGACAGAAAGACAGAAGGACAGACAGAAGGACAGCCAGAAAGACGGAAGTGACCCTTAGACAATTATATAGTAGATTATAGAACTGTAGAAGGTCCGGCTATTCGTCTGCTTTTCAGACACTCTATTCTACCTATATTAAGCTTTGTGAAAACTGTCAAAACATATACAAAACTCTCTCAAATATCTTTCTTTTCAATTACCAATTACTTTTTTCAAATTAAAGGCTTTGCAACCTTTTTTTCTGATGAGATAAGGTCCTATATTTTTCCATGTAAATTCTGCCATAATCTAAATATATTCCAGACTGCTTTCTCATACGCTCCAAGAGACTAGTCGTTTTATTCAGCAAGGATAACATGTATAAATTATTAACGGCTGAAAGTGTAAAATTCAATCCCCTAGGCTAAATCATCAATCACAAAGCACATGTCAGAGAAAAATTGATGAAGACCCCATAGTCATTTTGGTACTGTGCCTCCCTCCCACTTTTCTCATCTTGTAACCAGGTGAGAGAATGTAACCTGTTTAGAAGAACTCCATGTACTTGGTACAACTGTCCTTGCTGGCACTTGTCAGATTTCTGTGAATGAAGCCTTGCTGTGGAGCATCTGTCTACAAAGATATGCACAGATTTGTATTTCATAAAATCATATCTTACGGCATTAGTTCTGGTCACAATAATTTTGGCTAAAATATTTAAAACTGTCTATAAAAAGCAGTAATAATTTCATATAGTGTTAAGAAACAAACATTTCTGTTCCTCCTTGTTTGATAAAAAAAACTAGTGTTTTCAAAAACATTAGAATTATTGCAACAATTATTAAAAAATTATAATAATTCAAAATAATAAGACATTCAATGACAAAATTCTACATTTGCCTTCTAACATGTCCAAGAAAGGTAAAGGATCCAGTTTCCAGTATATATTAATAAAAAAAAACACATTTTATATAATCCATTAAAAAAGTGAAAAAATACACATACCCCCGTATATGCCGAGATTTTCAGCACATCTTTTGTGCTGAATGCGCCTCCCTCAGCTTATACATGAGTCATGGTCCAGAAAGCCGGCGGGGAAGGGGGAAGGGGGAAGGGAACGGCGGAGCAGCGGCAGGAGCCTGGGCTGTGACATCATACTCACCCTCCTCGCGCCATTGCTGAACGTCCCTGCATCTCCGTTGTCCCATTGCGGCAGCACTTCCTGTACTGAGCGGTCACGTGGTACTGTTCATTAGAGTAATGAATATGCGTGCGTCTCCATTCCCATAGGCGCGGAGCGCATATTCATTACCTTAATGAGTGCTACCACATGACTGCTCAGCACAGGAAGATGCTGCCGCGCCAGGACAATGGAGATGCAGGAACGGTCAGTGACAGTGCGAGGAGGGTGAGTATGATGGGGGAGATGGGGGAGGACGGGGGGAGCCGAGTCATGCATACAAGGATGGGATGAGGGAGAGGAGCTATGAATACAAGGATGGGACAAGGGGGAGTCATGCATACATGGATGGGACAAGAGAGCGGAGCCATGCATACAAGATAGGACTGGGGGAGCCATGCATACAACGAGGGAACTGGGGGAGCCATGTATACAACAGGGGGAGGAACACAGAGCAGGACAGGACGGGGGGAACCATGCATACCGGGATAGGGATGAGGGGACAATACATACCCGGCTTATACTCAAGTCAATAAGCTTACCCAGTATTCCGTGGCAAAATTAGGTGTCTCGGCTTATACTTGGGTCGGCTTATACCCGAGTATATACGGTTGAAGTGAGTACCCTCCATAAAAACCAACACGGTTTGAATGTTACAGCATGCATATCCTTCTATATAGTCCTTCTAACGTCTATGCTGCAATGGCTGGCGTCCCTTCATGGTGTCCCATTCTCCTTCCATGCAGGGATGCTAGCTTACTCACCACCCCGGTATGGTTACCAGGAGTGCTCCTACCTCTTCCTGGTGTTTGCACTGTTAATGCGCTTCCCTGCTTTTAAAGGGGCAGCGGGCATATAGTAAATGCCCTCAGCTTGTTGCTGACAGGCATTTATTATAATTAGTACACTTGTGGGATGGCTCTCAGCAGGAGTCGCCAATCAATGAGTTTAGCCATTAGGTATTGGGGTGTTCAACCAGTGCAGTTGGAGGTCCTCTGGTCCCAGTGAAGTCTGGGTCTTGAGCGTTGTCCCCTGGTCCTGGTGCTGCCAGTCCTGTTCCTGAAGTCCCCTGGTCCCAGTGCAGCCAATGCGTGAACATTGTTCCCTGGTCTGTTTGTGGCCAGTCCCTGATCCAGTATCCTTGACTGGTGTGTCTGAACATAGACCTAGTCCGGGTCAGCAGCCGCAGTACCAGAGTCTGCCTAGGAATGGTACCTGGCGGCTACTTGCATCAGGAGCTCCAGTGAACAGCAGGTAGCTGCATCACTTCCTAGGTAGGCCCAGTCCTTTGGTACTGTGGGTCCATAAATCCATATACGCCATCGTTGGGCATAACAGTTTGCTTGGCCATGGACCTCGCTGATCCCCAGTCCTTTCTGCGCTCATAGCTGTGTCAGCAGCTGAGGTACAAGTGAGAGCCAGGAAAAAAATTTGTTTCATCTGATGACACTAGGTGATGACTATAAATGCTCGCTTGGTAGCTCTGATGTCTGGACAACCTGAAACTGGTGCTCCCAGAAAGGAACCCCTGCTGTCTGGTTTGCTTCGATACTGTGGGGATCTGAAGCAGTGCTGTGGGTTCTTGGAGCAGTGCATGCAGCACTATGAAGTGGCCTTCCAAACAGTTTTCGTCGAGCTGAACCCAGAATCTTCCGCAATAACTTCCCATCCCAGCTTCCAGGAGTAGACCAGACAAGTGACACATGTGAGGAGACCATCACATATAGCCCTGTCCTTTCAAAGACCACCAATTCCATAGCCTGTTGAGGTAGCTACCTGTGCAGAATCCATGAAGGTCGACCATGCTTGACAGGCTGAGCAGAAGCCTGAACTCAGTCGTGAGATGGGATTGTGGTATCGCTGTGGTTCTGCAAAACATCCTGATGGTCTTTGCTCAGTGAAGTCTAAAAAACTCCAAAACCATGGGCCAGAAGGAGAGACTGCCCTTGGCGGGAGTATTGCATCTCCACAGATAGCTGTGTCTGTATCCGTGGCAAGTGGAGTCTTCGGTTTGGAGAGACAGTTTGTGCTGCTAGACGTGAAAAGTCGGTGTCAGATTCCCATCCGACAGCGCCAGAATCCGGTGATGGTGTTGTCTGAACAACTTGAGCTCCAAATCGGAGAGTTACACACAGAGAAGATCGCCTTATGTGCTGTCTGGTATTCTCATTGGTCGTCCAGAGCTGAAAACTCAAGTGTCCATTCTAGTCTGGAGACCCCATGTGGTGCTTAGTAGAGTACAGCTGAGCCACAAGAGGTGTCTGGTCCCCATACATCCAGGTCAGTCAGCAGTGTCACCATCTTCTCCAGCAGATCTACGAGTCACCGAGTTGATGTGTGCTGGTGTCTCTGAAGAAAGGGAAAAGGAGGCAATGTCTCTACACAGGCTCAGCCAATGTACCAATCAGGAACCTCACAACCTCATGGATGTGTCATCTTGGAGACCAGGCTGAAGACTGACCCAGAGAAGGTATTTTCATTATCTAGTGGGTCTGGTGATGAGAATGTCAAGGCGGTGGCATCTTCCTAGTCTCTGCAATCCACCAACCAGGCAGAGGAACTCCAGTTGGTCCTTGAATGCTCCGGGGTGTTAGCTGATCTCAACGAGAGATTTCTCATTGCTTCTTCTCAATGAGAGACTTCCAATTACTGGGAGTCATCCTTTATATAAGACTTCCTCTCCCTTAGGGAGTTGACCAAGCAATGAGGTAAGTCATTAGGTAGTGTGGTGTTCTACAAGTTCAATTGTAAGGCCTTGGTCCCGATGCAGCTAGCATCCTGAACCCGAATCAGTGGGCCTGGTATGGCCAGTTCCTGAACGTTGTCCCCTGGTCCTGGTGCAACCAGTCCTGTTCCTGAAGTCTCCTGGTCCCGATGCCGCCAGTGCCTGAATATTGTTCTTTTGTACTGGCGTTGGCAGGCCTTTTCCCAAAGCCCTCTGGTCCCAATCCTGCCAGTGCCTGAATACTTTTCCCCGGTTGGTGTGTGGCCAGTCTATGATCCAGTATCCTTGATCAGTGTGTCTGAACTGCACATAGCCCTAGTCTGTGTCAGCGAGCTTCACTCCTGGGGTCAGCAGCTGCAGCTCCGGGATATACCTAGGAGTGGTACCTGGTGGTCACCTGCAGCCCAGTCTACCCCCACCATCGGAAGCTCAAGTGAACACCATGTAGCCGCTTAGCTACATCCCTTCCTGAGTAGGTCCGGCCCTGTGGCACAGTTGGTCCACAAATCTACATGTGCCATCACTGGGCATAACAGCTGCATTGTAACAAAAAGTAAGGATCTTATAATATCCTTTGTCACGTATACAATTCTCAGCACATGACATGGGTAAAGGGATAACCAATCTCCACTCACTCAATCTTGTACTCAAATTCTACATAGACTGCAAATTAGGAAGGATTCACACCCCAACACAGTACACACATTCTAGATATACAACATTCTGCAACCACTAACCAAGCAAATGGAGTGAGTTCCAAAAATATATATACTTCTGTTCAACAGTCGAAGGCCCAAAATCTCTCTGAAAGGATATGGAATTTTTAGCGCATACAACGACCAAGCGTATTGAAGTTTTAAGCTTTAATATAAATGGTAACAAACAGCACAGTGCTTGCAAAAAGGTTAAAAAAGAGGCAAAATAAGAAGAGACAGAAATAAGCATTCCCATTATAAAATGAGGAGAAATAGCAGAAAATCTCTAAATATTGCAGCAATCTACAGATGTTCTTCTCTTTCATTTAGGGTAGGGGAACGATGGAACACATTCTGACTTGGCTGACCCCCAGATATATATATATATATATATATATATATATATATAAATAAACATGTACACACATACATCCACACAGTATGTACTGTGTATGAATATAAAACGTATCCAGTGGAATATTGATGTTTGTGCAAGCCTTTGTCTCTCATGCATAGACTGACAACGATCGGGTCTTGGTAAGAAGAAGTCTTCATGCTGAGTCCACACTGTGTCATCTACTGATGTCAGCTCTATCTCTAAGCTCCTCATGAACCGGACCATATGCCAATGCTTCCGCAGAACCCACAAGCCTTGGCACTGAAGCTGTCTGTCCATCTCTTTCTCTCCTTGCAAGCATGAAAAGTTCCAGCACTGCAGAGAGCTGTCAACGTACCTATTAGTTTGATGTCTTTATTCGACCAGCCATCTGTGCCCGTCGAGGGACAGAAGAGACAGTCAGTGTCACATTGAGCAAGTAGCTTTTCCCTTGCAAGAAATGTCACCTACTGGGGATTGGGAAGGGAAGGACACAGACAGAATGACCTGTCCAACACCAGCAGATGTGAACAACCAACATTACAAAATCAATGCCCACTCCCGGGACTAATTAGGAAGAAATAAAGAGCACAGGAAGAGAACACTTGTGCCATATTATCCAGAACTCCATTCGCATTTTAGGATCTCATCTCCGGCAAGCAGCCTCTGACCTAGTCAAGATGTTTAGAGTGAGACATCACTTTTAGAGACATGCTCAATTTTGGTGAAGTTATTGTCTGTTACATAGTATACATCACATATAAAGCTTGGGAAACAGATTTAGCACTGAAGAAAGTAAAATCATATTGGCCTGTGTAAATAATTTGCCAGCACATAGTTCCTTCTCTTCCAGATATGAGGATAAGTTTTAATTTCATAGCTGCTCATATTGTGCTGATTAGTGATGGGTGAGCACTAAAATGCTTAGGTGCTCGGTGCTCTGGTCGAGTAAATTGGAATCCTTGGGTGCTCGACCCGAGCAAGGAGCCCAATGTAAGTCAACATTGTTCACAGCAGTGACTTGGGAGTCAGAAATGCTTCCAGGGGTCCTTTCCATGCTGTTCCCATGTCATTTGATCACTATTCCCATCAATTTCCACAGTTTCTTGTCCCTCTGCAGACCGCCAGGGGGCCGCCGGAAAAATGCCCGAGTTTCACCATTATTATTATAAAAATGTATAATAATAATAATAATGGGGAAACTCGGGCATTTTTCCGGCTGCCCCCCGGCAGTCTGCAGAGGGACAAGAAACTGTGGAAATTGATGGGAATAGTGCTCAAATGACATGGGAACAGCATGGAAAGGACCCCTGGAAGCATTTCTGACCCCTAAGTCACTGCTGTGAACAATGTTGTCAGAGTCTTATGCCACTTTTACACACTCATAATAAAACATACAAAAAGAAACCAAAATGGATTTTCCTGGGAAATATGTTAAAGTACATCCTTTCCAAGGTAATGATTTGTATATAAGGCAAAATAAATAACCAAAAACAAAAATGCTCCTCCACACCTTGGTCTATGTTCACAAGTAGCGTTTTTGATGCGTTTTTGAAATTTAGCATTGCTTTCAACAATGACAAATACATTCACTGGGAAATATCATTTTAACATTTTACAACTTTATCTAGCCTTGTGGTGTATGACACATCATCAGACACATCCTGTTTCATTTTTGAAGGAGGGACTCTGAAAGTCACAAAGCCTATTTTTATAGGTCCATCAGGCAGCCTTTACTATTCTTAACGGACCAGCAGTCGGCCCTCACTATTCTTAGAAAGCCATCAGCCGGCTTTGCATTGCTGTTCCCTTTATGAAACAGTGGGTCTCCTATACTGTTAATGCGTATGCAGCGAGTGGCAGGGCTGCCCAAAATTTGGATGCACACCAATACCCCTTTGAAGAGATGCAGAGGAGGGCCTCCTGAAAACAATGTTCTCATTATTAGGAAGTGGGTCTCCTATAGTGTTTTCCTATGCAGTGAAAGCAAGGGCTGCCAAAAATTTGGAAGCACTCCAATGCCCCTATTAAGAGACGTAGAGAGGGCCTCATGAAAAAATGTTCACATTATTAGGAAGTGGGTATCTCATAGTGTTTGCCTATGCAATGAATGCAAGGGCTGCCAAAAATTTGGAGGCACTCCAATGCCCCTATTAAGAGACGTAGAGAGGGCCTCATGAAAAAATGTTCCCATTATTAGGAAGTGGGTATCTCATAGTGTTTGCCTATGCAATGAATGCAAGGGCTGCCAAAAATTTGGAGGCACTCCAATGCCCCTTGGAAGAGATGTGGAGGAGGACCTCATAAAAAAATCATCCCATTAGAAAGGAGCAGGTCTCTTAGACTTGTAATTTCCATGCACTAAGTGTATGGGCTGACAAACATTTACCTCTCGGGGATATACATGAACACTATAAAAAATTGTTTTTACGGGCATCGTAAACCTTCTTTAAAAAATTATGTGGGTGTTGCATCACGGACCACATTCACCCTGGTGATATGGTTGAGGAGGATGAGGATGAGGAGAAAGAGGAGGACAACAGCACATAGCCAAAAGGAAGCATATACCTATGTGTGGATGGGAAAAGGTGCATGGGAATAGACCTCCCATAAAAAGACACTGGATTTGAGATTATGTTATGCTGCTATCATTCGGTGGTGTTGAGAAGTCTGTCCCAATCCAGACCATGTTAATTTTTATGAGTCAGCCTGTCAGCATTTTCAGTTGACAGGCGGATGCGCTTATCAGTTATTATTCCACCAGCGGCACTAAAAACCCACTCTGACAAAACGCTTGCGAGAGGGCAGGTCAGGATCTCCAAGGCGTAGAGAGCCAGTTCATGCCACGTGTCAAGGCACAGAGGAATCATCTAGGACGTTGGTACCATCAACAAGGTGCTCCCTCAGCATCTTCCCAAACTTTGCACTCCTTGTGAGAGTACCCCACGCCTCAGGGCCTGTGCAATGGGAGGGTCTCAGAAAACTCTCCCAGAATGTTGACAGTGTTCCCCTGCCTCTGCTGGATTGGAGTTGTGTCTCTCTCACCTGTACTCCTTGGTTGTAAAATGAACTGTGACCTCTGCCGCCAGTGTTTTCAGATGGGAATTTTTTTAATAATTTCACAGCAAGGGACTTTTGGTACTGCCCCATTTTAGTAGACCTGTCCGCCTCAGGAATTAGAGACAAAGTTCTCCTTGTAGCGTGGGTCTAGAAGTGTGACCAACCAGTAATGAATGTCACCCAAAATTTTGAGAACGCGAGGGTCAGGGGAAAGGCAACGTAACATAAAGTCAGCCATGCGTGCCACACTGCTAACAGGCAAGACTTCCATGTCCTCACCAAGAGGATGACTGACCATGCTCTCCTCCTCCTTCTCCCTGTCCTCACGTCATCCACGCTGAACAGACGGTATGACAGTTGTGCAGATAGTACTGACTATAGCGCATGAAACTAGCTCTTGCCCTTCCTCCTCCTCCTTTTCAGCATTGTCACCCAATCCATATTGGGATGAGATGAGGCTGGGCTGTGTGTAATCACCCTGTATGGTTCCTTAATCCTTCTCATTGTTCTCCGCCTGCAATGTATCCTCTTTGATTGTGAGCAGACAGCGTTTCAGAACAGAGACAAGCGGGATGGTGACGCTAATTATGGCATCATCGCTGCTCACCATCTTGGTGGAGTCCTCAAAGTTTTAGAGGATGGTACATACGTATGTCTGACATCCATGTCCACTCCTGAGGTCTTATGTGTGGAGCCTGAACTGAATACCAATGGCCTTGTTGATGCTGGTAGTCAACAACTGCTCTCTTTTTCTCACAAATCCTTTCCAACATCTGTAGCGTGGAATTCCAATGCGTGGGTACATCACACACCAGTTGAGTACCCCACGGCCCTGGCAGGCGTTCCAACTTGGCGTCACAAACAGGATGGACCGACTCATTAAAATGGGTCTTGTGCGCCTAAGAGACTGTACTTAAAAGAGAGACTTTATTAAATTGTGTGCCATTGACTTTATTGAACATTCAAAACATTGCCATAACTGCGTCACATGGTGCACCCGAAAAATTTTCAAAGTTGCCACCAAAAAGAGTGCCGCGAGGAGCACAGGACAAGAAGGGTGTGCCACGGTGGGCGGAGACTAGCTGGGCAGCACAAAAATCATGCAAGCCCTTTTTTCAGCACTGTCATGTGAGAAGGATGTGTCCATCAATAAGAGAACTATGCCTCCTAGTCTGGGATGGCAGGAACCGGGAGAGGAAGAAATACCATCCACGGAAGAGAGGACAGAGGAAGCGGCGTGTGGAGAGGCACCCAGGGGACATTGCGGGACGCAGAGGATGCAGGGCACTGGAGCGCGGGATGTAAGCAGGAGGCTCCTCCAGTCTGGAAAGTGAAGACCCTGACCTGTTACCAATGGTAAAACCCAGAACTGCTTAACAGGAAGTAAAGGACATGAAGCACCAGATGCTGTGGCTGCAGCTGGTGACAATGACGAAATGGAAGGAAAGTCTGGTGGAACGGGTGATCGGCAAGCAAATAGCTTTTTATCCCGTAACATAAACGCCTGGAATCACAACCGAGACAACCAGTACCGGACCAACAGGTACGAATGATACCCTGGTAGCTGCAGAGACTTTAATAGGGCCCTTAGAACCCCTGCAAGTCCCAAAACCAGGTCAGCAACTAAGTTACATAGTCTGGGACTGGATGGCAGACATCATTGGCAAGTTGGCTTATCCACTACTGCCTGTACCGACACCACAGGTGAGCATAACGGGGTTTGCAGAGCAAACTTGGGGAAAAGAAGCCCAATAAGGGGTCCTCAGTAAGGAGGAACAATGCAGGCAGCAGATATTGAAGCTAGAGGCAGAGGGAAAAGAGCATGAGGTCCGGCAATGGGAGATGGAGGAATGAAATTTAGCAGCCAAGCCAAGGTCCGCAAAACCAGACCCACTGACTGGGGACCAAGGAGACAGGGAACTAAGGTCTCTTTTGACCATAATAAAGGTCGGGGGTTCATTCAAGAACCCAGAATGCAAAAGGACTTATTTGTGACACGCCGTTATGTGGAGTCACATCTCCAGGAAGGACACCCCTATTGGGACCTACAGCTAGGAGACAAGATGTCTTATACCCAGCGCAAGATAGAAAGAGGCTGGTATGTTCTCGATGTCCGTAAGTGCAGAAATATGGAAACTTCAAACTGGGAAGCCGCATCAGCCCTTGAAACAGTGACTAGGCAGTCCAGGAGGACACAGGGCACTCAAACCTCTGCAATGTGACTGATCTAGATTGACCCACAGGAGCATGAACTTTCCAGGCCAAGAGGTCATGGACCCCAAAACCTGCCCTGGAAGAGCTAGAGAGCAATGTTCTAAATGTTTAAAAAGACTGTTAAAGTTGAAAAGTTTATTTACTTGAAAAGACACTGAGGCCATGGACGGTAAATGGTCCTCAAACTGTGGTGTAAAAAGTTAGCACTTCTTAAGGTGCTTTCTACTGGTTTTACAAATTATCACTAAAAGATGCTGTTGATTAATTGAACTAAAATTTTTTGTCTTAACGTGACCTGAGGAAAAACTGGCGTGACCAAAGACAGGGTCTGAATGTTACGCCTTGTAGCCCGCCCAAGGGCCAACGTTGGGGGTTTATGGGCGTTCCCCAGCATCACTGCTGATTGTTGGTGAGAGAGATCTCATAGTTTATTGAATGAGACTGTTGCTGTTATGATGTAATTGACACCTTGTTTGCTCCTTTAATTGCACTACCTTGGAACAGAACAATGTTGAGCTTGTTGCATTGTATTAAAGGGATAGTGTTTAATATTACTGAAAGAGTTGGCCAGTAAAAGAGAATAGGATTGTAGTTTAAATGTCAGATAATTTAAGGAATGCATAGGTAATATTAAGTATTGCGGAGGGAGTTTTATATGTGTGGTAAAGCTGATGTTATGCACTTTAGCATAAGAAGTGTTGGTAAAAGAGAGTATACCCTTAAAGGGTTATCATTATTTCATATTAAATATTTAATATGTAGTGTCTAGTGTTGAGCGATACCGTCCGATATTTGAAAGTATCGGTATCGGATGGTATCGGCCGATATCCGAAAAATATCGGATATCGCCGATACCGATATCCGATACCAATACAAGTCAATGGGACACAAATATCGGAAGGTATCCTGTAATGGATCCCAGGGTCTGAAGGAGCGGAAACTCTCCTTCAGGCCCTGGGATCCATATTCATGTGTAAAATAAAGAATAAAAATAAAAAATATTGATATACTTACCCTCTGACGCGCCCTGGTTGTCATCGCTGCAACCGCCATGCTTTCGTTGCAAAGAATGAGTGCGTTAAGGGCCTTCGATGATGTCGTGGCTTGTGATTGGTCGCTGAGCGGTCATGTGACCGCTCACGCGACCAATCACAAACCGCGACATCATCGAAGGTCCTTAACGCGCTCATTCTTAGGAATGAGCGCGTTAATGATGACCCCTCAGCGACCAATCACAAGCCGCGACGTCATCGAAGGCCCTTAACGCGCTCATTCTTTGCAACGAAAGCATGGCGGTTGCAGCGGTGACAACCAGGGCGCGTCAGAGGGTAAGGAATGAGCGTGTTAATGACCTTCGATGACGTCGCGGCTTGTGATTGGTCGCGTGAGCGGTCACATGACCGCTCAGCGACCAATCACTAGCCGCGACATCATCGAAGGCCCTTAACGCGCTCATTCTTTGCAACGAAAGCATGGCGGTTGCAGCGGTGACAACCAGGGCGCGTCAGAGGGTAAGTATATCAATATTTTTTATTTTTATTCTTTACTTTACACATGAATCTTAATCCCGATACCGATTCCCGATATCACAAAAATATCGGAACTCGGTATCGGAATTCTGATACAGCATATATCGGCCGATACCCGATACTTGCAGTATCGGAATGCTCAACATTAGTAGTGTCATAAGAGGGTTCTATTTTTGGAAAAGTTATTTTCTATCCCGTATTAAAGTTTTGCAACGTTCAAGAAAACAGCCTCCCATAAAGGGAAAAAATGTTTGCACTTGTTGATATGCATATCAAAACTGTTTTGCAAATGTCTTTAAGTAATTTATTGTTGTTTTCGCTTTCCCAGTCCGGGAGTACTGGATTTAACAGGGGGAGGAGTGTAACACCCCAGGTTCTTGGAACACTCGCCAGGGCCGTGGGGTACTCAGTACCGGGTCCAGTACTTAAAGGGATGTGTAACAGCGGCCGTAACCCGGTCCATGGCCCTGGGTGCCCATTTTAAAGGAAAGGTCTTTAAAGGGGTTTCTGAAATAATAAAAGTTTGTGATGCCACCTGTGGTATTTGGTCAGGGATGACCAACACTGCTTAAAAGGGTCCCCTGGGGTGATGTTATGGCAGCTGGGATGGTATGGCTTCCCACAGGTGAAGCAGGGCACCCAGGGCTCCCAGAGTACTATAGGAGATGGTGGCGGTGGTGTAGTAAGAAAACAGAGGACGCAGGGTTGCAGTCTCTTTACCTCTTTACTTGGTTTAAGGCAGCCACAGTCCAGGTACAGAGTCACGAATGCTGGTGTGGTCCGGCCGCCTTGGAAGAGAATCAGGAATCCCTCTAACCAGGTGGGGTTGGAAGCCTTTCTACTAGCGCTGTGGTGTTGTAGTCCCTTGCTGCCTTAGGACTAACACAAGATACTCACATTTCTGCTTTGTTCCCCTTTAGATAGGACACTAAACCATACGACAGGTAACTCGCGTGTTTTTACAGGATCTTTATCATGACCGGAGCTCTATTTGCTACTGTGTCTTCAGGTGTCAATGGTGGACAGCTGACTTGAAATCCAACCGTCCTCCGGTTTCTGCTGTGATACATAAAGTGCTGCACAACCTCGGTATACTGGCTACTGGTATCTGCGTTCAGCGTGGAGGAAGCTCAGTCCCAGCTTCTCTCTCCAGCTCTTCACTCTCCTGCACTCCACTTCCCCAATCAGTCGCTTTGCAGATAGCGCTGCTTTCTCTTTTCTTCCCAGGAGCTGCAGAATCACTCGTCTCCACGGCCCCAGCTTTCCTTTCTCTCTCCTCTCACCAACTGTCTAGCTTCAACTGCCTAACTTCCTCCCACATCCAGAATATATATAGGGAAGCCACCCAAACTGCATCAGAGCTCCTCCTTCTGGCCTGGAGGCAGAACTGTGTTGCATGTGCTGAATACCTGTCAAAGGGATCCTTCCTCGCTTCCAAGCATGACATCACTCTCCCCGTGAGGAAAGCAATGCCACTGTAACAACCAGGAACCTGGGGTGTGACAGGACAGTGAGAGAGGAGAATTGGCAGTTGGTCTGTAAAGAGGGAAGGGAAAGAAGCAGAGACAAGAGCTCAGGGGAATAAAAACTGCGTATATGTGACTGCAGAGTGGAGCGCTGATAAAAAGGGACACCCTGACAGCCGAATCTGGAGGGCAGGGGACTATAAGTTCCCTAGCCACACTGAACACCTAAGGCACAGTATCAGACCAAGAGCCCGGGGCTGACAATGAAAAGGACAGTGCCCGTGAAATAGTCTCACGCCGTCTGCCATACAGGTTAGAAATCATCACACAGGAGAGGGCCGAAGATAGCTACATTCTCAGGGAGATCTATTTCCGGCCTATAGTCCTGAACAGCTCATTTACATATAAGGAACTATCCGAAACGTGCGTTGGGATGGATGGGAGCTTCAAGTGTGGTTTGACATCTTGCCTTTTGGTATGTACATCTGTTGCACTTGCATTTAATACCATGCCATAAGTGTCTATGCTGTTGGTTTACTATGGTTATAGCTTTACATGAGCTATTGTTATTTATATTCTCTGTATCATAGCATGGATACTTGATAGAGGTATTGCCACATGTGTTTCTACCTGTTCCGCTGTATGTGCTAGATTTTGGCACAAGGAATTTCTCATCTGCTGTGTTTTTTACCTGCTACTACCTAATAAAGTATTTTGCACATTTGTATATTTGGACTATACAACTGCTCTTTTTTGTGGATAATTCTTAGTGAATACGCAGTTGGTCTGATACAGTCCCACCGAGTCTTCTATTATTACTTAAGTTAATACAATTTATTTATAACATGGGAAAGAGTTTGATTATATTATAGACTGGTTATGTATTCCATACATTTTTTGTGGTTCATTTACATATAGGAATAACATGGATTTAAAATAGGATCACAGATACCAAAGTATCATTTTATTCAGCTGGCTATGACTCGCATGCCTAATTTTGATTCTATAACTAGGCTGTGAGTGTGGGGCTCTTGATATACTGTTTCTTGGCTGTCTCTATGTACCATTTATCACATGAAGAGATTTCATCAGATAGCTTGACTCGACTGTGAGACATGTATGAAAATTCTAGAAACAGGTTTATTTTCAAGCTGAATTCTTAGGGTACCGTCTCACAGTGGCAGTTTGGTCGCTACGACGGCATGATCCATGACGTTCCAGCGATATACTTACAATCTCGCTGTGTCTGACACGCTACTGCGATCCGGGACCCCGCTGAGAATCGTACGTCGTAGCAGATTGTTTGAAACTTTCTTTCGTCGTCAAGTGTCCCGCTGTGGCGGCATGATCGCATCGTGTAACAAAGGTGTGCACGATTTTGTATACGATGTAATGGGTCTCGTACGACTTCAACATCGCAAATACGTAATGAAATTGTAAGCTCCAGCGCCGTGCATTGCGAAGTGTGACCGCAGTCTACGACGCTGGAGCGATAATAGAGCGATGCTGGAGCGTCACAGATCGTGCCGTCGTAGCGACCAAAGTGCCACTGTGAGAAGGTACCCTTAGAGATATGCACAATTACAGTAACAGTGACAACAGCAGTAGGCAAAAAAGACTATTCTTAACCAGAGCTGCAAAACATGTGTCACGCTGTGACCGTAGGAATGCTGTGAAAGAGGTACCCTATACTGTCCATAATCTAGTCTATCCCTAACTCCAGGGTTACTCCTGAAGGTGGAGATGCCGGTTATCATACTTCTCTGTGCTGCTACAAAATCCTATGCAGCTTACACCCTCTCCCCAGCGTGGGAAGGTGTAACACAGGTTGGACAGACAGGGGCAAGCCAAGTCACAATCAAAGAACAGGCACACAGGATAAAGTACTAAGGGAGGATGGGATCACAGTAAGGCTTGGTTCCCATTGCGTTAATGGGAACGCGCTAACGGACAGCGTTGCACGGCGAAATTAACGCTGTGCAACGCGTCCGTTAGTGTGGCACCCCTAGGGGTATTTGCCACAAAAATAGTTACTGACAGTAAGTACAAATACTAAAATAGCAAGACTGCACTACCACCTCCGGCCAGAAGGGGGAGCTCCAGAGACTCCCCTTGATCCATTCTGGTCTGAGAGAAGAAATGGCAGTTGGGCTAAGGAGCTGATAGTGAGAGGTCATACAGCTGAATTTCTAACAGCCCTGTGACTGTTACCAGGCCTAAATCACCGGCCTGAGGAGAAGAGGGATAGAGAAAAAGGACATTGTGAGAACCGGGTAGCATTAATCACTACCCAGAACAGGCGCAAAGACGGATACCGGATCCGTGGCTGTATTCATTATATATAATACAGCAACCGGAAAAACGTGAGGTGATATCAGCTTCACTAGGGCCGGACGCAGCAACAGACACAGAGTTCAGCGGTACTCCCAGAGGGGGTAAACCGATAAAAGGACTCGGGTTGCCCGTCGAACCAGGACCCGGAGGGGACAGATTGGGCCGGCAGCCAGTTCACATACAGCAGCAGGGCCACACAGAAATTGCGCACAATAAGAGGCGAAGACCCCGGCAGGGTCAAAGTAACTCAGAGTTCCCATACAGACTCCGGTGACAGGACTGGTTGTAAATCCTTTTATGTTAAAGTAAACTGGTTAAACGTTTCAGTGCCTCAGTCTTTCATTTGGACAATAGCCATCTATCCAGGATCAGGATCATCACCGCTGAGAGAACCTGCTGCTGATCAAGTAAGTGCCTGTCCCCTCATGATACCCCTTACACTGTGCATTGCCTGAGGCCACAGCACCGGGTCAAGCCACCCGTGACATCCCCCTCAAGAGACAGACTCCATTGGTCCGGTGCTGGGTATCCCGGTCTCTTGGGCGTCTCATTAGCGCGCTCTTTCACGGCAATGGGAACGCGCAGCACTAGCGCGTGCCATGTTCGGCACGCGCCAGTGACGCGCCGGTGTTTCTTGGCGCGCCGCGGACGCTGCTTGCAGCGTCCGAGGCGCGTCCGCGGTCCGTTCCCCGCTCTCGCAGATCGGGGATCTGCGAGAGCGGGGACGTTACCGCGACCCCGGGACGCAGCCCCATTAAAAACATTGCGTTAGCGCAACCTGCTAGCGCTAGCGCTAAACGGATTGCACTAACGCAATGTGACCCTAGCCTAACAGGGAAGAAAAGCAACACAAAGGAACGGCAACAAGGGGAAGGAAGAGGTATTCACAACAAACCGCATGCAACAATCTCAAAACAACAAGAGCCATACTCTAGAAAAAACTTTTCCAAGGACAGAATGAAGATTCTATTGCTCATATGGAGAGAAGCCAAACACAGGTTTATATACTAGAAGGGTGTGGTTCCAATAAGAAGCATAGCCTATAGATCACAAGGAGCTCTAAACCATTTCCATGTCACAGAAAATCTGTCAACCCATCAATTACTGGAGGAGTTAAAAAGGACCTGTGTTCAGCTAATCACCGAGATCTTCTAATCTCAAATGTACCACAGGTCCCAGCAGAATGTGGCACATTCATAACAGTACCCCCTTTTACAATATCAAAGATAAAGCCGTGTGCACTACTACTAGTGGTGCCCAGGTAGGTTCCCACACCATGTGATACTAAAAGAAAGAACCTGGCACTCAACTTAATGCTCGTGAGATTTTAATGGTAGTAGCCAAAAAAACGTTTCGGTCCTATATCTGGACCTTCATAAGTTACGTACTATGATGAAAAAGTGAATGACTGTAGTGTCATATAAGGCACAGCATGGTCTGCGTCTGGTATTTGTGCAGATAGGTTTAGGCACACAGATTGGACTTATTAACGCTGATAGGTGCTGTGCTTGTGTCCAGACACGGAATCCCCGCTTGTCTCGACGCGCAAATACCAGACGCAGACCATGCTGTGCCTTATATGACACTACAGTCATTCACTTTTTCATCATAGTACGTAACTGATGAAGGTCCAGATATAGGACCGAAACGTTTTTTTGGCTACTACCATTAAAATCTCACGAGCATTAAGTTGAGTGCCAGGTTCTTTCTTTTAGTACCCCTTTTACAATAGGCTTCATGACATTCAGGACGAGATTTATTTGGATGTGCTATACAGGTCCTTCTCAAAAAATTAGCATATAGTGTTAAATTTCATTATTTACCATAATGTAATGATTACAATTAAACTTTCATATATTATAGATTCCTTATCCACCAACTGAAATTTGTCAGGTCTTTTATTGTTTTAATACTGATGATTTTGGCATACAACTCCTGATAACCCAAAAAACCTGTCTCAATAAATTAGCATATTTCACCCATCCAATCAAATAAAAGTGTTTTTTAATAGCAAACAAAAAACCATCAAATAATAATGTTCAGTTATGCACTCAATACTTGGTCGGGAATCCTTTGGCAGAAATGACTGCTTCAATGCGGCGTGGCATGGAGGCAATCAGCCTGTGACACTGCTGAGATGTTATGGAGGCCCAGGATGCTTCAATAGCGGCCTTAAGCTCATCCAGAGTGTTGGGTCTTGCATCTCTCAACTTTCTCTTCACAATATCCCACAGATTCTCTATGGGGTTCAGGTCAGGAGAGTTGGCAGGCCAATTGAGCACAGTAATACCATGGTCAGTAAACCATTTACCAGTGGTTTTGGCACTGTGAGCAGGTGCCAGGTCGTGCTGAAAAATGAAATCTTCATCTCCATAAAGCATTTCAGCCGATGGAAGCATGAAGTGCTCCAAAATCTCCTGATAGCTAGCTGCATTGACCCTGCCCTTGATGAAACACAGTGGACCAACACCAGCAGCTGACATGGCACCCCACACCATCACTGACTGTGGGTACTTGACACTGGACTTCAGGCATTTTGGCATTTCCTTCTCCCCAGTCTTCCTCCAGACTCTGGCACCTTGATTTCCGAATGACATGCAAAATTTGCTTTCATCAGAAAAAAGTACTTGGGACCACTTAGCAACAGTCTAGTGCTGCTTCTCTGTAGCCCACTTCGGCACCTGTAGCCCATTTCCTGCACACGCCTGTGCACGGTGGCTCTGGATGTTTCCACACCAGACTCAGTCCACTGCTTCCTCAGGTTCCCCAAGGTCTGGAATCGGTCCTTCTCCACAATCTTCCTCAGGGTCCGGTCTCCTCTTCTCGTTGTACAGCGTTTTCTGCCACATTGTTTCCTTCCAACAGACTTACTATTGAGGTGCCTTGATACAGCACTCTGGGAACAGCCTATTTGTTGAGAAATTTCTTTCTGGGTCTTACCCTCTTGCTTGAGGGTGTCAATGATGGCCTTCTTGACATCTGTCAGGTCGCTAGTCTTACCCATGATGGGGGTTTTGAGTAATGAACCAGGCAGGGAGTTTATAAAAGCCTCAGGTATCTTTTGCATGTGTTTAGAGTTAATTAGTTGATTCAGAAGATTAGGGTAATAGGTCGTTTAGAGAACCTTTTCTTGATATGCTAATTTATTGAGACAGGTTTTTTGGGTTATCAGGAGTTGTATGCCAAAATCATCAGTATTAAAACAATAAAAGACGTGACAAATTTCAGTTGATGGATAATGAATCTATAATATATGAAAGTTTAATTGTAATCATTACATTATGGTAAATAATGAAATTTAACACTATATGCTAATTTTTTGAGAAGGACCTGTATAGAGTTGAGCGACTTTTACTTTTTTCGATATATAAAAAATTAGTCTGCACTCTGCTAAATATAGGGAAGGTGCTGGTGTAACGGACACAAAGTCCCCAATATAATAACAAGGGAATACACCGCACTCACGGATGGAATGTTTTGCAAATAAGTATAACAATTTTATTTATGTACATAGACATTAACGAAAACAATGCAGGTACATGCAGCAGAAAGCATACAGAAAAATAAATGACATTTCGAACCCAACCGGGTTCTTAATCATAATCTGCTTCACAGCTAGGCACGGGAGCGCCGCTATTCCAGAATCTGCCACCAGGATCTACTTATCTAGCGACAGCTGGCCTCATACTGGATGCGTCCTACACTTATTATAGCATATCGACTGATCTCATTATTCTATCCCGGCTGGAATATTGTCTATTCTGTCCATTGCAGACTATGAAAGCAGATTATGATTAAGAACCCGGTTGGGTTCGAAACGTCATTTATTTTTCTGTATGCTTTCTGCTGCATGTACCTGCATTGTTATCGTTAATGTCTATGTACATAAATAAAATTGTTATACTTATTTGCAAAACATTCCATCCGTTAGTGCGGTGTATTCCCTTGTTATTATTTTACTTTTTTCGGATCGAGTCGGGTTTCGCGAAACCGGACTTTGTCAAAAGTCGGGTCGGGTGAAATCGGACGATTATTGCGAAAAGTCGGGGGCCGACTGAAACACGAAACCCAATGCAAGTCAATGGGGAATCAAAGTCGGCAGTGAGTGGAGGTCAGGAAAACATCTACAGTGCCCATTTTAATGCCAAAAACATTACGCGGCTTTGGCATTAATGCCAAAAACATGTCGCGGCTTGTGATTGGTCGCGTGAGCGGTCACATGACCGCTCAGCGACCAATCACAAGCCGCGACGTCATCGAAGGCCCTTTACGCGCTCATTCTTAGGAACGAAAGCAAGGCGGTTGCAGCGGTGACGACCAGGGCACGTCAGAGGGTAAATATATCAATATTTTTTATTTTTATTCTTTATTTTACACATTAATCTTAATCCCGATACCGATTCCCGATATCACAAAAATATCGGAACTCGGTATTGGAATTCCGATACCGCAAATATCGGCCGATACCCGATACTTGCGGTATCGGAATGCTCAACACTATTTATAATAATAGTTAGGCATTGAAAACTGGGGGTCATTTGACTAAATTTGTGGGGGGAGGTAGGAATGATTTTTGTGGGCCCAGGAAACGCGGAATGCGTCACAGCGGTGGAGCAGGGAGAGGTAAGTACAGTGGGGCAAAAAAGTATTTAGTCAGTCAGCAATAGTGCAAGTTCCACCACTTAAAAAGATGAGAGGCGTCTGTAATTTACATCATAGGTAGACCTCAACTATGGGAGACAAACTGAGAAAAAAAAATCCAGAAAATCACATTGTCTGTTTTTTTAACATTTTATTTGCATATTATGGTGGAAAATAAGTATTTGGTCAGAAACAAAATTTCATCTCAATACTTTGTAATATATCCTTTGTTGGCAATGACAGAGGTCAAACGTTTTCTGTAAGTCTTCACAAGGTTGCCACACACTGTTGTTGGTATGTTGGCCCATTCCTCCATGCAGATCTCCTCTAGAGGAGTGATGTTTTTGGCTTTTCGCTTGGCAACACGGACTTTCAACTCCCTCCAAAGGTTTTCTATAAGGTTGAGATCTGGAGACTGGCTAGGCCACTCCAGGACCTTGAAATGCTTCTTACGAAGCCACTCCTTCGTTGCCCTGGCGGTGTGCTTTGGATCATTGTCATGTTGAAAGACCCAGCCACGTTTCATCTTCAATGCCCTTGCTGATGGAAGGAGGTTTGCACTCAAAATCTCACGATACATGGTCCCATTCATTCTTTCATGTACCCGGATCAGTCGTCCTGGCCCCTTTGCAGAGAAACAGCCCCAAAGCATGATGTTTCCACCACCATGCTTTACAGTAGGTATGGTGTTTGATGGATGCAACTCAGTATTCTTTTTCCTCCAAACACGACAAGTTGTGTTTCTACCAAACAGTTCCAGTTTGGTTTCATCAGACCATAGGACATTCTCCCAAAACTCCTCTGGATCATCCAAATGCTCTCTAGCAAACTTCAGACGGGCCCGGACATGTACTGGCTTAAGCAGTGGGACACGTCTGGCACTGCAGGATCTGAGTCCATGGTGGCGTAGTGTGTTACTTATGGTAGGCCTTGTTACATTGGTCCCAGCTCTCTGCAGTTCATTCACTAGGTCCCCCCGCGTGGTTCTGGGATTTTTGCTCACCGTTCTTGTGATCATTCTCACCCCACGGGGTGGGATTTTGCGTGGAGCCCCAGATCGAGGGAGATTATCAGTGGTCTTGTATGTCTTCCATTTTCTAATTATTGCTCCCACTGTTGATTTCTTCACTCCAAGCTGGTTGGCTATTGCAGATTCAGTCTTCCCAGCCTGGTGCAGGGCTACAATTTTGTTTCTGGTGTCCTTTGACAGCTCTTTGGTCTTCACCATAGTGGAGTTTGGAGTCAGACTGTTTGAGGGTGTGCACAGGTGTCTTTTTATACTGATAACAAGTTTAAACAGGTGCCATTACTACAGGTAATGAGTGGAGGAAAGAGGAGACTCTTAAAGAAGAAGTTACAGGTCTGTGAGAGCCAGAAATCTTGATTGTTTGTTTCTGACCAAATACTTATTTACCACCATAATATGCAAATAAAATGTTAAAAAAACAGACAATGTGATTTTCTGGATTTTTTTTTCTCAGTTTGTCTCCCATAGTTGAGGTCTACCTATGATGTAAATTACAGATGCCTCTCATCTTTTTAAGTGGTGGAACTTGCACTATTGCTGACTGACTAAATACTTTTTTGCCCCACTGTATTTCAACTTTGCAAGTACTGTGATCCTGAGCAAGCAGGGGGGGCCCACTCATTCGCATTGGCACTGTCACAGGGGCCCTCAAAGTACGGCGGTGTGTTTGCATGGCGGGGGCGCCTCCCACCGGCAGCGACACTTTTGCGTACTATGAGGGGCCCTGTGCCAGAGATATCGCCAATGAGTATGCCCCCCCACCTGATGTAATGTGGTATAGTATGCGGGAAGGGGAACCTGACTTTCAGCAGGGTCAGATTCTGGCTGTGTAGAGTGCAAGGGGAAAGTAGTGGTCTGTGTCAATGTACCAGCAGACTCATCTAGCAGTGGCTGGGCAATGGGCAGGATGAGGAGGAAACACAGATATAGGCCCAAATAATAAAGTAGGCTAAATGCAGTGCAAAATTGGTAACAGGACTAAACAGGTGGCATTGCTTTGTTCAGTGGAGGACAACGGTAATGAGTGGCAGACACAGATAGTAGGCCCAAATAATAAAGTAGGCTAAATGCAGTGCAAAATTGGTAACAGGCCTAAATGGGCAGTATTGCTTTGTTCAGTGAATGACAACTGTAATGAGTGGCAGACACAGTTAGTAGTAGGCCCAAATATTAAAGTAGGCTAAATGCAGTTCAAAATTGGTAATAGGACTAAACAGGTGGCATAGCTAGGTACACGGTTGGGCTCCTCTGCTGAGTAGCAGAAAGTGGTAGTAGGCGCCCCTGTATATTTTAAGTATCATCTATCATTTCAACAAATTTGTATTGTAAGTGCCATTGAAGGATTTAACAACACAGTGGTGGAGCAGGGAGAGGTAAGTATTGCAAGTGGTACAGCACTGTTCGAGCTGGGGGGGAACACTCTCTCGTGGACAGCGGTACTGGCACAGGGCCCCACATATTACGACGGTGTGTCTGACGGTGGTGCACCAAAACCATCAAGAGACACTTCACTGTACTATGAGGGACCCTGTGCCAGTGCCGTCGCCCAAGAGTGGGCACACCCACCTGTCCAGGCAAACGGCACTCGTACGGTGCTTGTGCCAGGTGGAGACCATGGCCCTGTGGGGGGAGTCAGCCCATTTAGGGAGGTATAAAAATGGCCTATGGTGGACATTCAGCAGCTGCAAATGGAGGAATTGGAGAAGTCAGTAAGAGGAGGCCAAAAGCAAGACATTTTTCAGGCAAGCTACGTGTCAGTAGGGGAAGGTGGGGCAAAATAATTTGAAATCCATGATTGGTTCATTTTAAAGAAGGTTAGATTATCAACATTCTGGGTAGCCAGTTGTGTCATTTTTTCGGTCAATATTGAACCAGCAGCACTGAAGACTCTGATAGTACACTAGGAGCAGGGCAAGCGAGCTCCTGTAATGCATATTCTGCCAATTCAGGCCAGGTGTCTATTTTTGATGCCCAGTAATCAAAGGGGAATGACCTGTGAGGGAGAACATCGATAAGGAAGGAAAAGTAGTTTGTAACCATACTGGACAAATGCTGTCTCCTGTCACTTTGAATCGATGCAGCAGTACCTGTCGTGTCAGCGATCATTGCTAAATCACTCCATAAACTGGTCATAAAACCCCTCTGTCCAACGCCACTTCGGATTTGTGCACCTCTAACACCTCTGTCATGTTGCCCCCTACGGTTCGTGTGATAACCATCACGGCTGCTGTGTGCTGGGAATGCCTGAACCAAATGGTCTACAAGAGTTGCTTGTTTGGTAGCCAATATTTGCTCAAGGTTCTCATGTGGCATGATATTTTGTAATTTTCCTTTATATCGTGGATCCAGGAGGCAGGCCAAGCATGAATCGTCATCGGTCATCATTTTGATAATGCGGGGGTCCCTTTTTAGGATACGCAAGGGATACTATATCTCTTCTTCTGATGAAGCTGCAGCAACCTCTCTCTATGCTAAGTTCGGCAGAAGTAAGATGGCGGCCGGCATGCACGCCCCTTAATAGCCCCTGTGACGCCGCAAAAAGCAAGCCAATCACTGTCATACCCTTCTCTACCTGGGCAGTAGCATAGCTAATGGGGGGGCAGAGGGTGCTGGCGCCCCGGGCCCACTGCTCAGAGGGGGCCCACTCGGTGCTACGCTACTGTAACTGTACAGTTTCCTTCTGCGGCAGAGCAGGGAGAATCAATCTCCCTGCTCTGCCGCTGGCCGCTATGGGGCCCCTGAGCAGTCGGCAGGGCCCAGTGCCAGCAGTGGGCCCCCCACCTGTCATCGCAAGGTCAGCTGTACCAGCATTTAGCTGATACAGCTGACCGCAATGATGAGGGAAGGAGCGCTGCGCTCCTACCCCCATCATCCCCCGGTCAGCGTCTGATGTCGCCGACGCTGACAGTGGTGCGATGACGTCACTTCCCAGCACCCGCTGTAAGGAGATGAGCGGGCGCTCAGAGCAGACCAGGAACCAGGAAGAAGAGAGATGAGTATTTATTAATTTTTTTTGTGAGGTGCTGCCTAATACTACAGAGTGTGCCTATGGGGGGTCTCTGCCTTATACTACAGGGTCTGCCTATAGGGGTGCTGCCTTATAGTATAGGGTCTGCCTATGGGGTGCTGCCTTATAGTACAGGGTCTGCGTATAGGGGTGCTGCCTCATAGTACAGGGTCTGCCTATGGAGTGCTGCCTTATAGTACAGGGTCTGCCTATGGAGTGCTGCCTTATAGTACAGGATCTGCCTATGGGAGTGCTGCCTTATACTACAGGATCTGCCTATGGAGTGCTGCCTTATACTACAGGGTCTGCCTATGGGAGTGCTGCCTTATACTACAGGGTCTGCCTATGGAGTGCTGCCTTATAGTACAGGGTCTGCCTATGGGGTGCTGCCTTATACTACAGGGTCTGCCTATGGGAGTGCTGCCTTATACTACAGGGTCTGCCTATGGAGTGCTGCCTTATAGTATAGGATCTGCCTATGGGGTGCAGCCTTATACTACAGAGTCTGCCTATGGGTGCTGCCTTGTGCTATAGAGTCTGCCTATGTGGGGTGCTTTATACAATATAGAGTAGGCCTGTGGGGAGTGCATTATACTATATTGAGGACAATCTGGTGCATTATACTATATGGAGGCTATCTAGGGGGGCATCATACAGTGTGGAGATTACAGTGAGGGGTGTTATGATAAGATAATTCAGTACCACAATGGACATAGAGGTCAGAGCACATACAGTGACCTGACAATAACCCAAAAACATAGAACGAGCTCTGAGACGTGGGAACTCTGCTGACCGCAATCCCTAATCCTCTCCAACCACACTAGAGGCAGCCGTGGATTGCGCCTAATGCTCCCTATGCAACTCGGCACAGCCTGAGAAACTAGCTAGCCTGAAGATAGAAATAAAGCCTACCTTGCCTCAGAGAAATACCCCAAAGGAAAAGGCAGACCCCACATATAATGACTGTGAGTAAAGATGAAAAGACAAACGTAGAGATGAAATAGATTTAGCAAAGTGAGGCCCGACTTTCTGAACAGAGCGAGGATAGGAAAGGTAACTTTGCGGTCAACACAAAACCCTACAAAAACCACGCAAAGGGGGCAAAAAGACCCTCCGTACCGAACTAACGGCACGGAGGTACACCCTCTGCGTCCCAGAGCTTCCAGCAAGCAGGAAAAAACAAATATACAAGCTGGACAGAAAAAAACAGCAAACAAAATAGCAAAGCAGAACTTAGCTATGCAGAGCAGCAGGCCACAGGAACGATCCAGGAGGAAACAGGTTCAATACTAGAACATTGACTGGAGGCCAGGATCAAAGCACTAGGTGGAGTTAAATAGAGCAGCACCTAACGACTTCACCACATCACCTGAGGAGGGAAACTCAGAAGCCGCAGTACCACTTTCCTCCACCAACGGAAGCTCACAGAGAGAATCAGCCAAAATACCACTTGTGACCACAGGAGGGAGCTCTGCCACAGAATTCACAACAGAGGGGCCATCATACAGTGTGGGGATTATAGTGAAGGGGCCATCATACAGTGTTGGAGCCAAACAGTTTGGAGGCTAAGGGGTCAGTATACTGTGTGGGTGGTACTATATAGTGAGGGGCATTATACTGTGTATAAGAGAGCATCATACTCTGTATAGGGGAGCTGTACTGTTGTGAATTCTACTCTTGGGCTCCCTCCGGTGGTTATGAGTGGTAGTGCTGCTGTCTGTGGATCGCAGCATTTATCAGGTGTGTTCACTTTTTGCAATTTGGACTCAGCTATTTAGTCCTGCTTGATCCTTTAGTCAGTGCCAGTTGTCCATTGTTTTTGGAGGATTCACATCTCTGACTGGTCTCTCCTGTTTTGCAGTCCATGTCTACAAAGATAAGTTCAGGCTTTGTTTTTGCAGTTCACATGCTGTGGGCTTAATAGTTCACTGCATTTTCTTGTTTTGTCTTTTCCAGCTTGTCTTTGTAAGGATTCCTTCAGCCTTGCTGGAATCTCTGGAGATGCAGATATACCCTCCATGTCTTTAGTCAGATGTGGAGTTTTTGTATTTTCTGTGGTGGATATTTTCTAGTGTTTTAATACTGAACGCATAGTACTCTGTCCTATACTTTCTATTTAGCTAGAATGGCCTCCTCTGCTAAATTCTGATTTCAGTCTGCGTATGTCATTTTCCTCTCCTCTCACAGTCAATATTTGTGGGGGGCTGTCTTTCCTTTGGGGATTTTCTCTGAGGCAAGATAGTTTTCCGTTTCTATCTTTAGGGGTATTTAGTCCTCAGGCTGTGTTGAGGTGTCTAGGGAGCATTAGGTACATCCCACGGCTACATCTAGTTGTGTTGTTAAGTTTAGGGTCTGCGTTCAGTACAGGTACCACCTTCTCCAGAGTACGTCTCATGCTGCTTCTAGGCCACCAGATCATAACAGTACAACTGGCCAACAATGAGTTAATTGCATCTCAGAAGAAGGGAGGAAAGGTTTTGAGCCATTTTTTTTTCCTTAGCCTGTTTTGCCTTTTCCTCCCTCTTAATCTCTGGGTGGCTGCGGAACCTAGTAATACCATGAATGTTCAGGAGTTAGTTTCTCGTGTGGATCAGCTTGCTGCTAGGGTACAGGGTATTTCAGATTATATTGTTCAGACTCCTACCTTAGAACCTAAGATTCCCACTCCTGATTTATTCTTTGGTGACAGATCCAAATTTTTGAGTTTCAAAAATAACTGTAAACTGTTTTTTGCATTGAGACCCTGGTCCTCTGGTGATCCCATTCAACAGGTTAAGATCATCATATCCCTGCTGTGTGGTGACCCACAGGATTGGGCATTTTCCCTGGAAACTGGCAATCCTGCTTTGCTTAATGTTGACTCTTTCTTTCAAGCATTGGGGTTATTGTATGATGAGCCTAATTCTGTGGATCAAGCTGAGAAGATCTTGTTGGCCCTGTGTCAGGGTCAAGAAGCGGAAGAATCGTATTGCCAGAAATTTAGAAAATGGTCTGTACTGACTAAATGGAATGAGGATGCCTTGGCGGCAATTTTCAGAAAGGGTCTTTCTGAAGCCCTTAAAGATGTTATGGTGGGATTCCCCACGCCTGCTGGTCTGAGTGATTCTATGTCTCTGGCCATTCAGATTGATCGGCGCTTGCGCGAGCGCAGAGTTGTGCACACTGTGGTGTTGTCCTCTGAGCGGAGTCCTGAGCCTATGCAATGTGATAGGATTTTGTCTAGAGCTGAACGTCAAGGATTCAGGCGTCAGAATGGGTTGTGTTTTTACTGCGGCGATTCTACTCGTGTTATTTCTGATTGCCCTAAGTGTACTAAGAGAATCACTAGTTCTGTTACCATCAGTACTGTACAACCTAAATTTTTGTTATCTGTGACCTTGATCTGCTCATTATCATCATTTTCTGTCATGGCATTTGTGGATTCAGGAGGCGCTCTGAACTTAATGGACTTAGAATTTGCCAGATGTTGTGGTTTCCCCTTGCAACCTTTGCAGAACCCTATTCCTTTAGGGGCATTGATGCTACACCGTTGGCTATAAATAAACCTCAGTTTTGGACACAGCTGACCATGCGCATGGCGCCAGCCCATCAGGAAGATTGTCGTTTTCTGGTGTTGCATAATTTGCATGATGATATTGTGCTGGGTTTTCCATGGTTACAGGTACATAATCCGGTGTTGGATTGGAGATCTATGTCTGTGACTAGTTGGGGTTGTCAGGGGGTTCTTGGTCACGTTCCTTTGATGTCAATTTCCTCTTCCCCCTCTTCTGAAATTCCTGAGTTTTTGTCAGATTTCCAGGATGTATTCGATGAGCCCAAATCCAGTTCCCTTCCACCGCATAGGGACTGTGATTGTGCTATTGACTTGATTCCAGGTTGTAAGTTCCCTAAGGGTCGACTTTTCAACCTGTCTGCGCCAGAACATGCCGCTATGCGGAGCTATATTAAGGAGTCTTTGGAGAAGGGGCATATTCGGCCATCTTGTTCACCATTGGGAGCAGGTTTTTTTTTTGTTGCCAAGAAGGATGGCTCCTTGAGACCCTGTATTGATTATCGCCTCTTGAATAAAATCACGGTCAAATTTCAATACCCTTTGCCTTTGCTTACTGATTTGTTTGCTAGGATTAAGGGGGCTAGCTGGTTTACTAAGATTGACCTTCAGGGGGCATATAATCTTATTCGTATTAAGCAGGGTGACGAATGGAAAACTGCATTTAATACGCCCGAAGGCCATTTTGAATACCTTGTGATGCCATTCGGACTATCTAATGCCCCATCTGTTTTCCAGTCCTTCATGCATGATATCTTTCGGAGTTATCTTGATAATTTCATGGTTGTATATTTGGGTGATATTTTGATTTTTTCCGATGATTGGGAGTCTCATGTGAAGCAGGTTGGGATGGTATTTCAGATCCTCCGTGATAATGCTTTATTTGTGAAGGGGTCGAAGTGCCTCTTTGGAGTGCAGAAGGTTTCTTTTTTGGGCTTCATTTTTTGTCCCTCATCTGTAGAAATGGATCCGGTTAAGGTTCAGGCCATTCATGATTGGATTCAACCCACATCTGTGAAGAGCCTTCAGAAATTCTTGGACTTTGCTAATTTTTATCGTTGTTTCATTGCCAACTTCTCCAGTGTGGTTAAGCCTCTGACCAATTTGACGAAGAAAGGCGCTGATGTGACGAATTGGTCCTCCGTGGCTGTTTCTGCCTTTCAGGAGCTTAAACGCCGATTTACTTCTGCCCCTGTGTTGCATCAGCCGGATGTTTCTCTTCCATTTTAGGTTGAGGTTGACGCGTCTGAGATTGGGGCAGGGGCCGTTTCGTCTCAGAGGAATTCTGATGGTTCCGTGATGAAACCGTGTGCCTTCTTTTCTCGGAAGTTTTCACCTGCGGAACGCAATTATGATGTCGGCAATCGGGAGTTGTTTGCTATGAAGTGGGCATTTGAGGAGTGGCGACATTGGCTTGAGGGGGCCAAGCACCGTATTGTGGTCCTGACCGATCATAAGAATCTGATTTACCTCGAGTCTGCCAAACGGCTGAATCCTAGACAGGCTCGATGGTCCCTGTTTTTCTCCCGTTTTGATTTTGTGGTCTCCTACATTCCTGGTACTAAGAATGTTAAGGCGGATGCCCACTCTAGGAGTTTTTTTCCTGATTCCCCTGGGGTTCTGGAGCCGGTCGGCATTTTGAAGGAAGGGGTTATTCTTTCTGCCATCTCCCCTGATTTACGACGGGTTCTTGAGGAATTTCAGGCTAATAAACCTGACCGCTGTCCAGTGGGGAAACTGTTTGTTCCTGATAGATGGACTAGTAAAGTGATTTCTGAGGTTCATTGTTCTGTGTTGGCTGGCCATCCTGGGATTTTTGGTACCAGAGATTTGGTTGGTAGGTCCTTTTGGTGGCCTTCTTTGTCGCGGGATGTGCGTTCTTTTGTGCAGTTCTGTGGGATTTGTGCGCGGGCTAAGCCTTGCTGTTCCCGCGCTAGTGGGTTGCTTCTGCCCTTGCCGGTCCCTGAGAGACCTTGGACGCATATTTCTATGGATTTTATTTCAGAGCTTCTGGTTTCCCAGAGGATGTCTGTTATCTGGGTGGTTTGTGACCGGTTTTCTAAGATGGTTCATTTGGTACCTTTGCCTAAATTGCCTTCCTCTTCTGATTTGGTTCCGTTGTTTTTTCAGCATGTGGTTCGTTTGCATGGCATTCCGGAGAATATTGTGTCTGATAGAGGTTCCCAGTTTGTTTCTAGGTATTGGCGGGCCTTTTGTGCTAGGCTGGGCATTGATTTGTCTTTTTCTTCCGCATTTCATCCTCAGACAAAAGGCCAAACCGAACGAACTAATCAGACTTTGGAAACCTATTTGAGATGCTTTGTGTCTGCTGATCAGGATGATTGGGTGGCTTTCTTACCATTGGCCGAGTTTGCCCTTAATAATCGGGCTAGTTCTGCTACCTTGGTTTCGCCTTTTTTTTGTAATTTTGGTTTTCATCCTCGTTTTTCTTCAGGGCAGGTTGAGCCTTCTGATTGTCCTGGTGTGGATTCTGTGGTTGACAGGCTGCAGCAGATTTGGATTCATCTGGTGGACAATTTGGTGTTGTCTCAGGAGGAGGCTCAGCGTTTTGCTAACCGTCGTCGGTGTGTTGGTTCCCGGCTTCAGGTTGGGGATTTGGTCTGGTTGTCTTCCCGTCATGTTCCTATGAAGGTTTCTTCCCCTAAGTTCAAGCCTCGGTTTATTGGTCCTTATAGGATTTCTGAGATTATCAATCAAGTGTCTTTTCGTTTGGCCCTTCCAGCCTCTTTTTCCATCCATAATGTTTTCCATAGATCTTTGTTGTGGAAGTATGTGGTCTCCGTTGTTCCCTCTGTTGATCCTCCGGCTCCGGTGTTGATTGATGGGGAGTTGGAGTATGTGGTTGAGAAGATTTTGAATTCTCGTTTTTCGAGGCGGAAGCTTCAGTATGTGGTCAAATGGAAGGGTTATGGCCAGGAGGATAATTCTTGGGTTGTTGCCTCCGATGTTCATGCTGACGATTTGGTTTGTGCCTTTCATTTGGCTCGTCCTGACCGGCCTGGGGGCTCTGGTGAGGGTTCGGTGACCCCTCCTCAAGGGGGGGGTACTGTTGTGAATTCTACTCTTGGGCTTGAGTGGTAGTGCTGCTGTCTGTGGATCGCAGCATTTATCAGGTGTGTTCACTTTTTGCAATTTGGACTCAGCTATTTAGTCCTGCTTGATCCTTTAGTCAGTGCCAGTTGTCCATTGTTTTTGGAGGATGTCTACAAAGGTAAGTTCTGGCTTTGTTTTTGCAGTTCACATGCTGTGGGCTTAATAGTTCACTGTATTTTCTTGTTTTGTCTTTTCCAGCTTGTCTGTGTAAGGATTCCTTCAGCCTTGCTGGAATCTCTGGAGATGCAGATATACCCTCCATGTCTTTAGTCAGATGTGGAGTTTTTGTATTTTCTGTGGTGGATATTTTCTAGTGTTTTAATACTGAACGCATAGTACTCTGTCCTATACTTTCTATTTAGCTAGAATGGCCTCCTCTGCTAAATTCTGATTTCAGTCTGCGTATGTCATTTCCCTCTCCTCTCACAGTCAATATTTGTGGGGGGCTGTCTTTCCTTTGGGGATTTTCTCTGAGGCAAGATAGTTTTCCGTTTCTATCTTTAGGGGTATTTAGTCCTCAGGCTGTGTCGAGGTGTCTAGGGAGCGTTCGGTACATCCCACGGCTACATCTAGTTGTGTTGTTAAGTTCAGGGTCTGCGTTCAGTACAGGTACCATCTTCTCCAGAGTACGTCTCATGCTGCTCCTAGGCCACCAGATCATAACACTGTACAGGGTGAGACTCGGGACATTATTAAATGTAAAGTGGGCACTTATTGTTATAGGGGAACTCAGGTTACTGTGACTATCAAAGGGGCACACAGGGCAATATTACTTTCTAGGGGGCAAAATATTATTATTATTTATTTATATAGCACCATTGATTCCATGGTGCTGTACATGAGAAGGGGTTACATACAAGTTACAGATATCACTTACAGTAAACAAACTAACAATGACAGACTGATACAGAGGGGCGAGGACCCTGCCCTTGCGGGCTTAAACTCTACAGGATTATGGGGAAGGAGACAGTAGGTTGAGAGTTGCAGGAGCTCCGGTGTTGGTGAGGCGGTAGCTTCTGTAGTGATGAGGAGGCAGCGGGGTCTGTGCAGGCTGTAGCCTTTCCTGAAGAGATGGGTTTTCAGGTTCCGTTTGAAGGATCCGAATGTGGTTGATAGTCGGACGTGTTGGGGCAAAGAATTCCAGAGGATGGGGGATATTCAGGAGAAGTCTTGGAGGCGATTGGATGAGGAGCTAGAGGAGAGAAGGAGGTCTTGGGAGGACCGAAGATTACGTGAGGGAAGATATCGGGAGATTAGTTCAGAGATATATGGAGGAGACAGGTTATGGATGGCTTTGTAGGTCAGTATTAGTCATTTGAACTGGATACGCTGAGGGAATGGGAGCCAGTGAAGAGATTTGCAGAGGGGGGAAGCAGAGGAGTCGCGAGGAGAGAGATGAATTAGTCGGGCAGCAGAGTTGAGGATGGACTGGAGAGGTGCAAGGGTGTTAGCAGGGAGGCCGCAGAAAAGGATGTTGCAGTAGTCAAGGCGGGAGATGATGAGGGCATGCACAAGCATTTTAGTAGATTGACGGTTGAGGAAAGGACGGATTCTGGAGATATTTTTGAGCTGAAGGCGACAGGAGGTGGAGAGAGCTTGGATGTGTGGTTTGAATGACAGGGCAGAGTCGAAGGTTACTCCGAGGCAGCGGACTTCCGGTACGGGGGAAAGCATGATGTCATTGATTGTGATAGATAGGTCAGGTAAGTAAGATTTATGGGATGGAGGAAAGATGATGAGTTCAGATTTGTCCACATTGAGTTTGAGGAGCGAGAGGAGAAGAAGGAGGATATGGCTGATAGGCACTCTTGGATTCTGGACAGCAGAGCGGTGACGTCTGGGCCAGAGAGGTAGATCTGAGTGTCATCAGCATAGAGGTGGTACTGGAATCCATGGGACTTTATGAGTTGTCCCAAGCCAAGTGTATAGATTGAGAAGAGTAGAGGTCCTAGAACAGAGCTTTGGGGGACTCCAACAGAGAGAGGGGGGGATGAGGAGGTAGTGTGGGAGTGGGAGACGCTGAATGTGCGGATGGAAAGGTACGAGGAGATCCAGGATAGGGCGAGGTCTTTGATGAGAAAGGAGGAGAGGATCTGTAGTAGGAGGCAGTGGTCATCTGTGTTGAAAGCAGAGGACAGGCCTAGAAGGATGAGTACAGATGAGTCCATTAGCTTTGGCGGTAAGTAGATCATTAGTGATTTTGGTCAGGGCGGTCTCAGTTGAGTGATGGGGGCGGAAACCAGATTGTAGATTGTCAAAGAGCAAGTTAGATGAGAGGTGGGAGGAAAGTTCAGAGTGGACGTGCTGCTCCAAGAGTTTGGAAGCGAATGGGAGTAGTGATATTGGGCGATACCTGGACATAGCAGTTTGACCGAGGGTTGGCTTTTTAAGGATAGGCGTGATTGTGGCATGTTTGAAAGCAGAAGGGAAGGTGCCAGAAGATAGTGATAGGTTGAAAAGGTGGGTTAGGGATGGGATAAGTGTGGTGGTGAGGTTGGGGAGGAGGTAAGATGGGATGGGGTCGAGGTGTGATTTGGAGAGGAGACAATTAAGCCCCCCTTCAGTGATGTTTGATAGGGAAGTTATGGGGTTTGGTCATTGGTCTGGTATACAAAGGGGTTGTGGTGGTTGAACAATGAAGACTTGCCTTTTCTGGTCGATCTTATTTTTAAAGTGTGTGGAAGAGTCCTCAGCAGAGATGAGGGAGGTTGGAGGGGGCAGTGGGGGGCGGAGGAGGGAGTTAAAGGTTTTGAATACCTGTTTGGGGTTGTAGGATAGAGACGATACGAGGGTTGTGAAGTAGGCCTGTTTAGCAGAGGTGAGAGCAGATTTAAAAGCGAGTGTTGCATGTTTGAATGCAGTGAAGTCATTCATCATGCAAATGTGTTTTCTTCCAACGCCGCTCCGCAACCCTGGACACTTGCCGGAGCTTTTTAGTGGTGTTATTGTGCCAGGGTTGTCTATTGATACGTCGCACTCTGCCATGGAGGAGAGGGGCAACTGTGTCAATAGCTGATGCAAGAGTGGCATTGTAGAAAGCAGTGGCACTGTCTGTGTCGTGGAGTAAGGATATGAATGCCAGTGGTAGGATAGAGTCAGAGAGTGTGTGGGTGTCTAGGTGTGCAAGGTTTCTGCGGGGGTGCGCATTTTGCTGGACATGGATGACTGGTGAGGAGGACAGGGATGAGAAGGTGAGCAGATGGTGGTCGGATAGAGGGAGAGGGATGGTGGTGAAGTTAGATAGAGAGCAGAGACGGGGGAATACCAGGTCTAATGTATGTCCGTCTGTGTGGGTGGCTGCAGAGGACCACTGAGTAAGTCCAAAGGATGAGGTAAGGGACAGAAGTTTGGGGGCTGTTGACTGAAGAGTATCAATGGGGATGTTGAAGTCACCCATGATGATGGTGGGAATGTCAGCAGAGAGAAAGTGAAGAAGCCAGGTGGAGAATTGGTCAATAAAGGCAATGGCCGGGCCTGGAGGTCGGTATATGACGGCCACTTGGAGGTTGTAGGGAGAGTAGATGCGGACAGAATGGACTTCAAAAGAGGGGAGGATAAGGGAGGGTAGAGGTGGAATTGGGTTAAAGGTGCAGTTAGAAGAAAGGAGAAGACCCACTCCTCCACCATGTTTGTTGCCGGGTCGAGGGCTGTGGGTGAAGTGGAGGCCTCTGTAACACAGCGCAGCAGGATAGGCGGTGTCAGAGGGTGTTAGCCATGTTTCTGTGAGGCCAAGGAAGGCAAGATTGCGAGACAGAAAAAGGTTGTGAATCACGTGAAGCTTATTGCAGATTGAGCGGGCATTCCAGAGTGCTCCAGAGAGAGGGAGCAGGGTGGTGGGCGTCAGGGGCACGGGTTTTATGTTTGAAAGATTGCGGTAGTTCATATTAGATAGGGAGCGATAGGAGGGGGTAGTGGGAGGTATGAGCAGTGGGGGTCCCGGGTTGGTAGATATGTCTCCAGCAGTGAGGGAAAGCAGAGAAAGGGAGAACAGGTGGGAGAAAGAGAGTGGCCGACTTGTTTTATGTTTTATTAGGACAGATTTGAGGTTGAGGAGCAGGTCAGCAGGGGAGGACAGGTGGGGAGGTAAGAGGGATGGGGAGATGATTATTAGGTTAGCGAGTGCTGGGGTTTGTGATAGCGAAGGAGAGAGAGGATTAGTGGAGCAAACACTGTAAGGGCATAGGTAAACATGGTGAAGGAGTAAGATGGGTTAATAGAAAGCTAGTAATAAGTAATAAGAAGTGCTTACTCAGCAGGCATACCCAAAAGAGACGGCGACATAGTGTGGGGTCCTGTCTCCTGCCGTGACTAAGGCTACTTTCACACTGGCGTTTTTTGCCAGACGTCGCAATGCGTTGTTTATGGCAAAAAACGCATCCTGCAAAGTTGTTTATAGGATGCGTTTTTGCCCCATAGATTAACATTGGCGACGCATTGTGACGGTTGCGTCGTGTTGTGGCGGACCGCCAGGAGCAAAAAACGTTAAACTCCGCCCCACCTCCCCGCACCTCACAATGGGGCAGCGGATGCGCCGGAGAAATGCATCCGCTGCACCCGTTGTGCAGTGCGTCAAACGCTAGCGTCGGAATCTCTGCCCGACGCATTGCAATGGGGAGATTCCGACGCTAGTGTGAAAGTAGCCTTACTGCCATTGAAATAACTGCGGCGTCTTTATGCTTAGCTGCGCAATGCTTTGCTGCAGAAATGCGCGTGCCTGACCCCACACGCGTGCACCCCTTAAGATGCTACTAAATTTTTAGGACTGAGTAAAGGATCAGGTGAGAGGCATTGTGGGTCCTTATTTGGGATAAATTAGCAATTGGCCAACACCCCAGGGAAGGTTACATGATCAAAGGCACTTTGCCTTGCTGCAAACATGTGCTCTAACACCTTGAACACAATAATATCTCCTGTGACCCCAGCATGGATGTACAGCAGTAAGTAATACAATGCAACAAATGAATTTAGCAAACATTCAGAGGGTACATTAAAGGGGAAGGTTGCAGACTGGAAGGCAGCAGATAACAGCGAGTAGAGATGTTTGTACCATTAAAGGGGAAGGTTGCAGGATGGAAGGCAGCAGATAACAGCAAGTGCGCACTGTTCCTAGGGCACTTGCACCTGGCATTAATAGCGACACATACGGCAGCGGCTCAGTATTGGGGTATCAGGGGGAGTAATTGGGTCACATAAGGCAGCAGCGGCTCAGTATTGGGATATCAGGGGCAGTAATAGGGACACATACGGCGGCAGCGGCTCAGTATTGGAATATCAGCAGGATGAGGAGTTTGTGCAAGTTGGGAAAAGATGGTGATGGGGCTGGAATATGAGAAGTGAAATGTGTCTTTGTTGTATTCTCTGTAGCCGAGTCGTGGCTGGAAAAAGTTGTCATGTCTGTCTGGGCCAGATGGAAAAATGAACGATTCTAGAACGTCAGCGGTAAATGATTATCTCTACTGTGCTGTGATCTCATATGTTCTGTAAGACTGGTATCTACCAGTAACCATATGGCGGTAATATCAATATTGGTCTTTATATAGAGATTATTTTCAGTAACATCTCTATTAGGGTGTGTCATCGAGTTGTAATCAAGGTTACCTGCATAGGGGTCCACTCAGAAACTTTGCCTCCCCTGAACCCAAACCCTAGCTACACCTCTGAACCTGGGACTAAGTTTCCAGGAAGGAACCTTCAACATAATGTTCCTGGTGGACAACTACACAATCATTCACACAAAGGTTTGGATCTTACATACGTTTTTTTTTATCAGCCATGCGTTTGTATCTATCTCCCATCACGTTCAAATTGTTCTGTACACCTTGCCACACAGAAGAGAGACACAAATAGAAATGTTACTTCACAGGAACCCCCGAAACCACCTTCCTACTAAAGTACAGGGCTACGGCTGAAACCCGTATGCACCAAGTAATGGTGACTTACCAGTTGACTCATGGCAGTGATTAAGTGCAAACTCTGCCAAGGGTAGGTGTGATGGCCAATCTTCCTGATTCTCAGAAACAAAGCACTTAAGGTATGTCTCTAGGCTTTGGTACAAACATTCAGTCTGTCTGTTCGAATGAAACACTGAGGAAAATGATAAATGCACTCCCAAATGAAAACAGCAAGCCCTCCAAAATTCTGAAAAAAACTGGGTCCCCCGATCTGAAACCATATAAGAGGGAACCCCGTGAAGCTTCACGTTCTTGCTGATGAAAACCTGAGCCAATGTTTTAGCATTCAATATAGCTGGTAGAGGAATAAAATTTGCCATTTTACTTAACCTATCCACATGCACTAAAATCATGCGGATGGCTTAAGGTCAGTAATAAAATCCATGGGTAGATGAGTCCATGGTCTATTAGATATAACTAAAGGTAGGAGAGAACCAGACGGACAAGTATGTGGGGTTTTAGAACACACATAAGTATTACAGGTAAACACAAAATCCATCACATCCTAACTCAGCCTAGGCTACCAGAAATGATGAGAAACAAGATCTACAGTAGCCTTGCTACCAGGGTGACTCACAAGAAACAAGTGATGATGTTCTCCTAAAATTTTTATTTGTAAATGTAATGGCACAAATAATGTCCCTGAAGGACAGAAAACAGGAGCGCCGCCCAAGCCTTCGATACCTCACCCTCAAGATCAGAAAACATGATAGAATTAACCACTCCCTCTTGAAGAATAGAAACAGAGTCCTCAGTACTATGTGTCCCAGGGAAGAGAGGGATGGAAAGCTTTTAAAGGGCAAACCTTATTGCATAGCAGCGCAACAGCAATACAATACTGTATGATTCCCAAGTCCTGGGACATGACATACCCATATAGACAGCTTAGGAAGCTTGATCCTACTTTCAGATTCCCTTTAACAGTCAAAAAAGACATTGCCAATTAAGAAATATGTTTTTGGCAGGATTGACTCCATGACTGGTAGTTATGTGAAAACCTTGTGACAGTCTCATAAAAGACATTTGAAGCACATCCGCGAATTTGTAGAAACATCTGATAGGTTTCCACCTCTGCATCATGTTTCCTCTTTCTGAGGTGGCAAACCTGTGTCTGCTGCTCTTTCTATACCATGTTCCAAATTATTATGCAAATTGGATTTAAGTGTCACTACTACCTTACACTATGGCTGATCCAAACAACTAAAGCAATTGTTACCATCCACCTCTCGTGTCTCCCCTTTTCCTCATAGATTGTAAGCTTGCGAGCAGTGCCCTCACTCCTCTTGGTATCTATTTTGAACTGTGTTTTTGTTATGCTGAAATGTCTATTGTCTGCACAAATCCCCTCTATAATTTGTAAAGCGCTGCAAAATATGTTGGCGCTATATAAATGAAATTATTATTAATTTTATTATTATTATTGTTATTATTATTAAGTGTCATAAAGATTTACAGCATTTTTCGCTTTATAAGACGCACCTGAATATAAGACGCACCTAGGTTTTAGAGGAGGAAAATAAGAAAATAATATTTTGAGCCAAATAGTGTGCAAAAACCTTTAATTAAATAACAAAATATTATTTTAACATAGTAGACTCAACAGCAGTCAACAGCAGCATTGTGGGTAACATGTAAGAACAGTCCCACGTACCGTAAGTCACGACAAAAGCCACGTTCTGGCTAACAAGTGAGGAGAAACTTTAATCCTCAGGCACCACAATCTTCTAGTCAGTGAATCCCAGGAATTCCTCATCACTGCTGTCAGAGTTTAGGAAGCTCAGGTCCACACAGTCATTAGTATCACTTTCTTCACTGTCCTCATATAGCATACGATTTTCGGTGCCATCTAAGGCATTGCTAATCCCACATTTTTTGAATGAACATGTAACAGTTTCATCCTTTACTGATTGCCATGATGTCTTCACCCACTCACAAACTTGAGTGATAGTGGGCCTCTTCATGCGTCCAGTTGGTGTCAGGTCATGATTGCCAGCAGCCATCCATTTATTCCACTCTTCTGGCATGAAGACTTTAAATGGCTTGTTTATAGAAACATCGAGAGGTTGCAGCTGGCTGGTAAGCCCCCCTTGAATTACCGTAAGATGAGTCTTCACTTCTTTAAACACTTTTTTTGTGTTTTCACTAATTTGTGCCCTGAACTGGTCTAGCACCAACAGGGCTGTTTCTTTCAGAAGTCCTCCAGGACGTTTCGACCACACTTTATTAACCCACAATCTAATTCCATTCTTGTCCATCCATCCTTTCTCGTGAACGTGCACAACAACTCCTCGTGGGATAGCTTATTTGGGCATGTTCTTTCTTTTAAAAATTAACATTGGTGGCAGTTTCGTGCCATCGGCACAGCAGGACAACACAACCGTGTAGTGTTTTTTTTTCATGTCCGGCAGTTTTTACCGTTATGGTTTTGGCACCCTTTGCCTCAACCGTTCTGTTGGATGGCATGTCAAAGGTTAGAGGGACTTCATCCATATTCCCAATCTGGCCTAATTGATATCCATTTTTCTTTCTGCTGTCAATTACAAACTTGTGGAAAGACAGAATCTTAGCTTCATATTCTTGTGGCATTTTTTGCACAATTCTAGTTTTGGTGCGCATAGCAAGGCCATATCTCATCATAAATCTGAAGCACCATGATGGTGATCCAGTGAAGTCATTGATGCCTTTCTCAGCCGCAATCCGCTTGGCTTCGCAAATGATCATTTTCGTTGAGACCGAAAGGCCATTATTTCTGTGGCCTATTATCCACTCTTTTACGTCCATGTCTAACTCTGGCCACTTTGCACCACGCCTACGAAGACCAGATCTACTTTTTCCCACTTTTTGCAGCTCATACTCCTGTTTCCTCCACTCTCTTATAATTTTTTCAGTTGGAGGCAGTTAGAAATGTCTCTCCGCTGCTCTGTTCCCATGCTCTTCAGCGTATTTTATAACCTCCAGTTTAAAGGGAATTTTACATGCATGCCTTTTCTGCTTTGACATTCTTGAAAAATGCGCAATATGCAGCAGCCAACTGTATGGTATTTTTCTGCAACAAAATACAGTATTGAAACAACTGTCGGCTCTGTCCTTCATAGTTATGGGGGCATTGCAATTGAGAGCATGAATGAATACGGTACTATTGCTGTATAAAAGACATGGGCTGCACATCCAAAAATCACAAGTTGATCTAGTGGTGTTAGGCAAAAATGTACTGTATTCAACAGAACAAGAAGTTTTTACTTTAACATTATCATCAGACTTATAAAGCCTACTGCAAAGTCATGGCGAATCGCAGTGTGTTCATAACGTTAAATACCGTACTGTAGCCTTAAATGTGTGGAGTAATGTGCTAACCACCACCACAGTGAAAATGAACCAGCAGGGTGGGTACTTGGTGCCTCACAGTACCCATGCTGCAAGGCTGTAAGAGGGGTTCCGCATATTTTTGCTCACTAAGAGGTTCGCCGTCATGTGCTAGCAGCTTCATATAGTCTAATCAGATTATATAAAATTGACAAAACAAAGAATATAGACGGCACCAGGCTCAAAATGCACCCAATCTTTGACGCAAAGCAGCACAATGTCTGCGCAGGATTCGTGTAGCAAGCACAGATAAAGCAGACTACGGCGGTGCTCCACATAGAAAAATCAAGTCCATTCCATATAGTAAAAAAGAAGAATATGTGGCACTCACCCAGAAAAGCTGCTGAATTAAAGTCCTTTATTCATGCTGCGATAAAACGGAACACTTTTGGAGAGGCGGCTGGGATCGGGAGATGGTGCTGGGAGGAGGAGAGGTGGACACCTCTCCTCCTCCCAGCACCATCTCCCGATCCCAGCCGCCTCTCCAAAAGTGTTCCGTTTTATCGCAGCATGAATAAAGGACTTTAATTCAGCAGCTTTTCTGGGTGAGTGCCACATATTCTTCTTTTTTACTAAGTCTAATCAGATTGTTAAGCTAAGAACCTCATGTTCAGTTTCATTTTGCCTAGTGGCATTGCCTAGATCAACTTATGATTTTATAACGCACTGTTATGGGGATTTGTGGTGACGCACTGTTATGGGGGATATGCAGGGTACACACATATTGGGGGAATCTGCGAATTACACATTGTTATGGGGGATCTGTGGTGACGCACTATTATGGGGATTTGGGGATGACACTGTTATGGGAGATCTGTGGTTACACACTATTATGGGGATCTGCAGATGACACACTGTTATGGTGGATCTGTAGTGACGCACTGATATGGGGGATCTGTGGTTGACACACTGTTATGGGGGATCTGTGGTGATGCACTGTTATGGGGATCTGCAAGGTACACAATTAATAGGGGGATCTGCTGATGACACACTGTTATGGGGGATCTGTTACACCAAATATGGCTGCAAACCCCATCATCTGTCAGAATACGCCCATTGGTACAGTATATTCTGAAGGATGATGGGGGTTGTGCTTTACTTCAATGTGTGCTCACCTCTCTCAAGGATCTCGGACTAGTGTAAATAACAAGTGTTACACAATACATGGTGCAGGGATAAGATATCTGATTGGTGGAGACAGGTGAGCAAGAGTTCCCTCCACCAATCAATATATCTCCCTGCAAAGGAGGAGGAGAATCATGCTTCTCTCCCTCCTCTGCTTTAGGTCACCATGTGCAGCGGAGCACAGGAATTTCCCTGCTGCCAGTTACCGGTATTTGCTGGTCTACAGCAGCGCATGCGCAGATCGAGAGCTCAGTAACAGCGAGCTTCGGGGCCTTTTTCTTGAAGTCCTGTGTGTTACACAGGAACTCATTCTAGAAACCGGAAGCTCTGGATTCTGAATTCAGGAAGTGCAATGGCGCCGGCCAGCATTATGCCACCCGCACACAGCCGAACACCTGAGATGACAGCGACAAACACCGGAGATGGCTGCACCATCACCCCCAGCTCCAGGCCTGCTCCATTGCCCCACCGGTGACCCTGCTTACTACCAGTCTGCTCCACAGCCACCACCAGCCCCTCAGTAAGCAATATTTTCTTCTTTTTCCCTATTTTTTTTACTATTCCGATTGTAAGACGCACCCCCATTACCCCCCCCCCCCAATTTGGGGGAAATAAAAGTGCGTCTTACAATGTGGGAAAATACGGTATTTGTTTTGTTTTTCAAATAAACTCATGGATGGTATTGTGTCTCAGGGGTCAATGGATCTCTGAAATCAATCTTAAACACATGTGATAATTAGTTTTCTAGGTGATTCTAATTAAAGGAAAACTACTTAAAAATGATGTTCCACATTATTAAGCAGGCCACAGTTTTCAAGTAACATGGGAAAGAAAAAGGATCTCTCTGCTGCCGAAATGCATCAAATAGTGCAATGCCTTGGTAAAGGGATGAAAACATTAGATATTTCCTGAAAACTTAAGCGTGATCATCGTACTTTTCAGAGATTTTTCTCTGAATCTGAGCACAGACGTGTTTGTGCTGATAAAGGCATAATGAGTAAGGTTTCTGCCAGGCAAGTTCATCGGATTAAGAGAGCAGCTGCTAAAAAGCCATTACAAACCAGCAAACAGATATTTGAAGCTGCTGATGCCTGTGGAGTCCCTCGAACCTCAAGGTGTAGGATCCTTCAAAGGCTTGCTTTGGTTCATAAACCTACTATTTGGCCATCCCTAAACAGAGTTCACAAGCAGAAATGGTTGCAGTGGGCCCAGACACACATGAAGATGAATTTTCAAACAGTCTTGTATACTGATGAGTGTCGAGCAACCCTGGATGTTCCAGATGGATGGAGTAGTGGATGGTTGATGGATGGCCACCATGTCCCAACAAGGCTGCGTCGTCAGCAAGCAGGTGGAGGAGTCATGTTTTGGGCCAGAATCATGGGGAAACAGCTGGTAGGGCCCTATAAGGTTCCTGAAGGTGTGAAAATGACCTCTGCAAAGCATATAGAGTTTCTGACTGACAACTTTATACATGGTATATAAAGCAGAAACGTGCCTTCAGGAGCAAAATCACCTTCATGCATGACAATGTACCATCTCATGCTGCAAAGAATACCTCTGAGTCATTCGCTGCCATGGGCATAAACGCAAATAAACTCATGGTGTGGCCACCATCTTGTAAAGAAATACAAGCACAAACTCTCCAAAAACTCTCAAGTTCAATGGATGCAAGAATTGTGAAGGTGATATCAAAGAAGGGTTCCTATGTTAACATGTAACTTGGCCTGTTAGGATGTTTTGGAGTTAAATAGATTTTTTGGTCAGTGAATGTGACCTCCTAATGCTGCAAATTCCACAAATGAGCATTTTAACATATCAAATGTTTAGAAATTCTACTGTGCCTAATAATTTGGAACAGTGCATTTTGAGTTTTTATTCATTTTGGAGATTGTACTGTTATCATTGGGAGGTTTCTTCAATAAAATTTGATGTATACTCTAACGGGTGATGACTTTTATTAGACGACTGTCATTTGCACTGACCATTTAGGAAAATCCGAGAAAAATATCATTTGTATAATAATTTGGAACATGGTGTATTTCACTTTATAGGCACTATGCATCAGTCTCCTTTTAATTATGATTTGTGATGGTTTCCCCTTAAAAAATTATTGCAAACTTAGCAAGTATCACAAAAAACTCTACTTTTATTTGTCAATATAATAGTGGCACAATCCACATGACAGTTACAATCCACTTTAGTAAAGCATCATATATCTGGTGGTTTGCAAAAAAAGTCACTTTCTGCTTGGTTGGTGCAATACACTATAGTTGGTAAACTTATGCTTGTTGGTCATAGTTGGAGATATAGAGAACATAAGCTTTCTAGAACTCACTAGAACAATCTTTCACACACAGTCTCTTGAACTTCATTCTGGCCAATGTTAACTTCATGGAGTCCACAGAGTTGTGTTACCTTTACATAGGCTACTTGAATTAAACACAGATACATTGTGTCTTGCAATATATTACCCAATACTATTCTTTCAGGCAGAAGAAATATTACTCTCCACGAACTGAGCCATACTACTAGAGTCCTCACAGTTGATATTAACTACTATCCTCTACAGCAGGGGTGGGGAACCTCAGGTCCACGGGCCGTTTATGGCCCTCGATGACCTCTTATTTGTACCCCGGGTAGATTCATGGGGGCCACAGTGCTTGAGCCAGCAGATGTATTTTGATGGCCGCTGACCCTTTAATTTCTTCTTGCTCTGTGATCACATGCACAGTGTTCACTACTGTATGCTCAGGCGTGTGCAATGAAAGATTAAGTCTTGACACCAGTGCCAGTGAAACACCCCAGGTAACCGGTTGTTACAGTGGCATCGCTTTCCTCCTGGGGAGAGTGATGTCATGCTTGGAAGCAAGGAAGGATTCCTTTTATCAGGTATCACAAACATGCAACATCTTCTTACTCCAGGCCAGAAGGGGAGCTGTTATGACCTGGTGGTTAGGACAATAATGGACCTGGTGGTTAAGAGCACACGGAAAGACCTGATAGTTACAATAATACAGGACCAGCTCTGGGACGTGGGAACTCTGCTGACCGCAATCCCTAATCCTATCACACACACTAGAAATAGCCGTGGATTGCTCCTAACGCTCCCTATGCAACTCGTCACAGCCTAAGGAACTAGCTAGCCCTAAAGATAGGAAAATTAAGCCTACCTTGCCTCAGAGAAATTCCCAAAAGGAAAAGGCAGCCCCCCACATATAATAACTGTGAGTTAAGATGAAAATCACAAACACAGAGATGAAATAGATTTAGCAAAGAGAGGCCCGACTTACTGAACAGACAGAGGATAGGAAAGGTGACTTTGCGGTCAGCACAAAAACTACAAAAAAAAACACGCAGAGGGCGCAAAAGACCCTCCGCACCGACTCACGGTGCGGAGGCGCCCCTCTGCGTCCCAGAGCTTCCAGCAAGCAAGACAATAATCAAAATAGCAAGCTGGACAGAAAAATAGTAAACAAGAGAAAAACAAGCAGGAACTTAGCTTCTGCTGGAGAAGACAGGTCACAAGAACGATCCAGGAGCGAACAGACCAATACTGGAACATTGACAGGTGGCATGGAGCAATGATCTAAGTGGAGTTAAATAGAGCAGCCAGCTAACGAATTAACCTCGTCACCTGTGGAAGGAAACTCAGAAGCCGCAGCCCCACTCACAACCACCAGAGGAAGCCCATGGACAGAACCAGCCGAAGTACCATTCATGACCACAGGAGGGAGCTTGACAACAGAATTCACAACAGGGAGCTCTGATCCAGCTTGTGGGTGGCTCCACTATATACATATTCTGGCTGGAGGGAAAGTTAGTCAGTCTGTCAGAGTCAGGGAAAGAGCAGTCTGGCAGAGGGAGCAGACAGAGAGACTGTGAGAGAGACAGAGGAAAGGGGCCATGCAGATGAGAAGATCTGTAGCTCCTGTGATGTGCTGCAGCTCCTGGAAAGGAGAGAGAAAAGACTGCACCTTATGCAATACGTGAAAAAGAGCAAACTCCCCATAGTTCTCCTAGGAACTGATGCAGAAAAAGCCTTCGACAGGGTGGACTGGACCTACCTAGATGAGACACTGCACGGGTTTGGCTTTCCTCAACAACTAATTTCCACCATAATGACGTTGTACAAATGCCCAACGGCCCGCATTAGAATGAATAACTCATTAACAGACACGTTCTCCATTAAAAACGGCACGCGACAGGGCTGCCCACTGTCGCCACTGTTGTTTGTGCTAGCAATGGAACCTCTACTAACCTCTATACAGCAAAATCTAGAAATAGAGGGCATAAAAATTGGAAAGACTCACTACAAAACTGCGGCTTTTGCCGATGACCTTTTGGTCATAATGACTAAACCTCTTAGAAGTTTCCACACGCTCTTAAAGATCCTAGATGAGTATAGCAACCTATCAAACTTCAAAGTAAACATGTCCAAATCAGAATCACTAGATCTAAACGTCCCCCAACACACTTTTAAAAAAGTGAAGGACCTATACCTAGGGTTGAGCGACGTTTACTTTTATAGGATCGGGTCGGGTTTCAAAAGTCGGGTCGAGTGAAATCGGCCGATCCTATAAAAAAGTCGGGGTCGGGGTCGGCCGAAACTTGAAACCCAATGCAGTGCATTGGGTTTCCAATGGTTCCCAGGGTCTGAAGGAGCGGAAACTCTCCTTCAGACCCTGGGATCCATATTTAAGTGTAAAATAAAGAATTAAAATAAAAAATATTGCTATACTTACCCTCTGACGCGCCCGACGTCACGCAAGGTCCTGCAAGCGCTGATTCTTAGGATATTCCTATTAGGTATATACTCACCCTCACCCTGCTTCTTTCCGACAGCCTTCCTTCCTAAGAATGAGCGCTTGCAGGACCTTGCGTGACGTCGCGGTGACGTCGCGGCTTGTGATTGGTCGCGCGAGCGGTCACATGGGCGGCCGCGCGAACAATCACAAGCCGCGACGTCACCGCAAGGTCCTGGAAGCGCTGATTCGAAGGAAGGAAGGTTCCCGGTTAGTACCAGGGAGCGTCAGAGGGTAAGTATAGTGATATTTTTTTATTTAATTCTTTATTTTACATTAAATATGGATTCCAATACCGATTTCCGATATTGCAAACATATCGGAAATCGGGATCGGAATTCCGATACCACATTCAGAAGATCGCCGACTTCATGGCCGACCCCACACAGGGGTCGGGTCGGGTTTCATGAAACCCGACTTTGCCAAAAGTCGGCGACTTCTGAAAGTGGCCGACCCGTTTCGCTCAACCCTACCTATACCCATTTTCATGGCCAAAACGCTGTATTAATTATCTAGGGATCAAAATAAGCAGAACTGATAGAGAACTGCTCGAACTCAATTACTACCCATTGCTGGAGCAGACTGCTGTAACAATTCGATCCTGGAGAGATCCGTACCTCTCATGGATGGGTAGGAAAGAACAAGCCAAAAATATCTCACTAGACCAAATGATAGTGGACGGAGCGCTCCTCCCGCTAGCAGATCTATGTAAGATACCCGGCCTAGAGAACTTTAAATTCATGCATTATGCTACACTTAAAGATACACTAAAGAAAATACAATATTATTCAGACATGACACGTAAACCTACCAAATTTGAGACGCTATGTTCCATGTCATCTAGACCTACAAAAATACTATTTATAATATACCAAGCACTCTTAATAACAGAACTTAGCCCTAAGAGAGCCTACATATTAAAATGGGAAAAAGAGCTTGGTTACACGTTCTCAGAAGAACAAGTACAACACATTTATAACTCTTCCCATGGCCCCACAAGCTGTGTCACAGCCCAGGAAAATGCCTTTAAAATAGTGTCTAGATGGTATATCTAAAATAAAATAGGGAAAATGGTGTGCACTCAGGTCAGGGACAGGTGAGGTGCTGGTAAACCGACCATGTGGTCTAATCAATAGTAGAGAAAAATTACCGCACACTCAATACTGGAATAGTGCTTGAAAAAGGTATATGCCAATTTTATTCAAAGAAATAATACAAAAATTGATGGTTGCCACATAGGTAGAGGTAGACAATGAACCCGACGTTTCGACCCTCCCGGGTCTTATTCATGGGGTTACTGGGAAGGCAAAGAAACTGTATAAATAACAGTGTCATATACATGGAAAACGGCATAGCAGTACACGTGAAGTATATATACAAAATAAACTAACCACAGATAAAAGAAAAAGGGGGGGGAAAGGGGGAGAGAATATATACACAGCAAAATACAAAATAACAAGGTCATATGGAAAGGAACGGCGAGAGAACAACAGTATAAGTACAGAGGATCACGGTAAAAGTCCATATAAGTATTACCTCTAGTCCTTTGATATGAGCGCATAAAGGTGGCGGTAGTGTGGGAAAAGCAAGTGCTCCCTTACGTACAAGACATGACCTGTCACAGTAACAAGATTATAGGTTATACTCTATATAGGAACAAAATGACTAACTAAGCACTCCATGAGATGAAGGTAAATACCAGACACGTGTGGGACGGATGATATTATATGTGAGTCAGAACAGGTGGTGAGCGGTGGTAACCGGCCTCATAGTATGGAATGGTAAATAATGTAGAGTCTATTTGTAGATGCAGGTAAAGGGGAGGCGCAGGTATCCTATAAAGTGTCAAAGTGGTGACTACGACTATACATAATGATAAATATGACTGTGTGGACCTTAAACTCTGGATTAGTATACCAATAGAACAATATATCTACCTGTCAGTATAACCAGTAGGGGCTGCTGTCCCGGGTAAAAAAGGAATGAGCACAGGAGTGGCCGTAATGTGTCCAAAGGGCCTGCAGGTATAGGGTAAAGGAGAGAGAGTGCCACAAGATGTCATCTCAGGAACTGGCAGGCAGAGGGAAAGGGGGGAGTAGTGCCGCACTGATACCTGTGTGGAGTCCTGTGTGGGGTCAGCGGCGCATCCCGCGCCTGGCTGTGTAGTCCTGGAAGGATACTGGAGGAGTGAGAGTGGACGAGCGAGCCGTCCTGAAGTAGCGCCGGACCGGAAGTCCCGGACCGGAAGTGACGCGGTACGAACCCGCGCATGCGCAGATGGCTCCTAGCGCTAGTGTGGGCAAGCTCCTGCCCAAGAGAGGGAGAGGACAAGCGCTGATAGTAGCGCTGTAAGGGGCTAAGGGGAGAGGATGCAAATGGAGCGACCAGTGGGTGACAGCTAAGGGGGCGGTAAAGTGGGACTACTAAAAATGGAAAGGCAGGGTCGGAGGACTAGGGGAATAATAATATAACCAGGGAGAAGACCCTAATAGGAGAGCAAAGATGGCCAAATAGGAGAATGGAATGAGAGGGGGAAATGTAAAAATATGTAGAATACAGGATGTACACGTACGGCATAATAAAGAAAAAGCTGGAAAAAAAATAAAATAAACAAAAAGGTAGAAAATAATATACGAAGAAATAAATAAAATAAAATGTAAAAAAATGTAAAAAAATGTAAAAAAATAGAAAATGAAGTAGAAAAATGAAAAAGATGAAAAATGAAAAAATGAAAAAAACGGAAACGATATTCTGAAAAAGGAGAATGAAATAAATAATGGAAAAATAAAAATAAAGATAAAAAAAGGAAAAATAAAAGTAAAAAATTAAAGAAATAGTAAAAAATAAAAAAATAATAATAAAATAATAAAAAATCGTAATGAGGCCGGACGACTCACCTAATAAGAGGTAGACTCAACGTGTCTGGAAAGTAAAAAGGTAAAATGATTAGTGAGGCATTATAGTAACCAATCAATGTCCCTGTTGAGACCCTTGGGGCTGAGGGTCTCAAGTTTGTGTATCCAGTAGGTCTCACGCATCTTAAGTTGCCTAATGTGGTTACCCCCTCTCCTAGGCCGGGGGACCTGTTCAATGACCTGATACTTAAGTTGCGCCACCGTATGTCTGCATTTGATGAAGTGCTCAGGGATTGGTAGCCATGTTTTGCTGCAACGAATGGTAGACTTGTGGCTGGCTATACGATCCTTCACATGCTGGGGAAGAACAAGTACAACACATTTATAACTCTTCCCATGGCCCCACAAGCTGTGTCACAGCCCAGGAAAATGCCTTTAAAGTAGTGTCTAGATGGTATATCTCACAAACAAATCCAACTTTGGTGGATGAACTCTAACGCCAAATGTTGGTGCTGCGAGTCTGAGGACGGAGAATACCTCCACATTTGGTGGTCATGCCCAATTATACGTAACTTCTGGTCGCTGACAGAGAAAACCATACAAGACATCATAGGGACAAAAGTGAAATTAACACCAGAGACTGCACTCCTGAACTTTACTATTTGGCCTGGGCAACCAAGAGCTAACACCCTAGCCCAAAATATATTGCTGCTGCAAAACTATTAATCCCCACTTACTGGAAGTCCACGAACATACCAAACTCTCAACAATTACTAAAGAAAATAGACCAACTATACCACATGGCTGAGGTGGTGTCCTTAGTAAACCATACACATACAAAATTCAAGGAGATAGGAACCCCTGGATTGCCTCCAGAGAGTGATGTCATTGACAGGAATAATAAGTTAATCTTACTGACACCAAAACTAAAACATGATGCACCCCCCCACCCGCCTACTCCCCCACCTTCATTTCCTTATGATCCCCCCTCTGTCTTTGTCTATGATCCTCGCTTCCTTCTACCCCTTTTCTTTTATTATAGTTTCTATTTTAAAGCAGCCAATCTCAGTTCCTGGTAAGGAAATACTAGACATTACCTGTATTTTCTCATTAATTACCTAGTTCAGGTCTAAGACTTGCCTATATTGATTAATAGACAATCAATCTGTTTGTTATCATAGTTGTAATGTTTACACTCATTTATTTGAACTGTTTGGATGTAAAAGTGTGATTATCTGTATGAAAAGAAAAAAAAAAGGAGAGAGAAAAGGACGGAACAAACTGTAGAGAGCGTGAAGGAGGAAAAGGAGCAAAGAAGAGTGAAGAGCTGGAGAGAGAAGCTGCGACTGAGCTTCCTCCATGCTGAGCATAGATACCGGTAGCCAGAAGACCGAGGTTGTGGGGGTAACTCTATGCTCCACCGCAGAAACTAGCGGACAGCAGATTGCAAGTTACCTGTCCATCATTAACACCGAAAGACACAGTAGCAGATAGAGCCCGGGTCGTGATAGAGATCCTGTAAAAAGGCTTGAGTTACCTGTCATGCTGGTTAGTGCCCTACCTAAAGGGGGACAGAGAGAACGTGAGGACCTTGTGTAAGGCCTAAGGCAGCAAGGGACTACAACACAGCGCTAAAAGGAAGGCTTCCAACCCCACCTGGTTATTGGGATTCCAGACTCGCCTCCAAGCCGGCCGGACCATACCAGCACCTGTGCTCTGGTACCCTGGACTGTGGCTGTCTGAATTCTACAGTAACGAAGTAAAGAAACTGCAACTTGTGTCCTCTGTTTCTTTCTACATCATCTACCATTTTTATCTGCTATACCGGGAACCCTGGGGACCCAGTTTCACCTGTGAGAAGCCATCCCATCCCAGCTGCCATTACATCACCCCAGCGGACCCCTTTAAGCAGCATCGGTCATCCCTGACCGAATACTACAGGCGGTGCCATGAACTTTTATTATTTCACAAACCCCTTTAAAAAGACTTTTTCTTTTACTTGGGTGCGCAGGGTCACGGACCGGGTCACCGCCGCCGTGATGCATCCCTTTAAGTACCGGATTCGGTACTGAGTACCCCACGTCCCTGACAGGTGTTCCACCAGCATCAAAATGTATTTTGTAGGCGGAATAAGGACAGAGGATGGTAAATCCAGCATTATATGAACATCTACTGTTGTCACAAAGACTTCAAGGCTTATTATTAAAAATAATAATTGTTATTTTTATAGCATCAACATATTCCACATCACTTAACATTTAAGAGCTTATTGATATAAAGATTAAAGGATTATCTGGCTTCATTTTGTGACACAGATGGTGAATACAGTGCCAAAAGAAATTTACAAACCCATACTGTACCATTATTGTGCCCCTTAATTTACAAAGAATCTGGATAAAAAAAGAATTGCAGACTGCTCCAATGCAAAAATGTTTATTCAAGAGATGCTATAAGGTACCTCAAGGAGACGCTGCATGGTGACATGTGAAGCTTTGCAGCTTCCCATAAAGGACATATAGTGCAGTTCATGCTCCTCCGTACAAGTCTCCGCATGTAGCCTAACCATGTACACGGGTATGGTGTACAACATGCATTACTTCTATGTCCATCTTGCTATGTATTTTACTGTGCTAAGTGAATAGAATTATTAACGCTACATTATGACATATCTAAGAGAACGAGCCACTTCGCTGTATCTGTATTCTAACTTTTACACCCAGTCATCCTGTTCAGTAGAGAAAGCGCATACGTGTACCAGTATTGCATTTGCTAAAAGTGTCATTTGCAGCTGTAGTGACAGGCCCTCACCTGACCCACAGAGAGCCTGCAGGGACATTAATCACATAACAGACAAAACTTGGAAAGAAACCAGGGCTGACCATATCCTGTTACAGACCTTGTCCCTTACTCGTCACACGACCTGTGGTAATCTGCAGCCTCCCAGGAGAAGCAGGGCATTGGTAGTGACATGTAACAGAAGAAAATAAAGCCCTAGTAGCTAGAAGTATTGTCAAGCTTTCTGCACACAGGCAATTATTTCTTCACATCCTCAATGCTTTTTCCAGACTATCCCGTTTCTTTTATCAAAAGCCACATAAGTGGTAAACTGAAAAACAAAAATGTCTGTAAATAAAAATAAAGTAATAATTTTGTAGCACACTATTAAATTCTTGTATGTTGTACACAATTTTATCATCAGAGGTGACATTTGCAGAGCACTGAAACAAAGCACTGAAGAGGGCAGATCAGAACCGCACGCGTTCGGTGTCCTAATGGTATTTATACTTTACTACTGAGAGGTAAATTTGGTTACACAATCTACGTAATCTGCCTGATCCTACCAAGAAAATGCAGGCAAAGTAATAATTGTCCTATTTACTAATTAAATTCTGTTACTAAATATTTAGCTACAAATGAAGGAGAACTTCCTAATAAAGGGAAGGATAGGTACAAAGTAGCGTTGAGCAAAACGGATCGGTCATTTTCATAAGTCGCCGACTTTTGGCAAAGTCGGGTTTCATGAAACCCGACCCGATCCCTGTGTGGGGTCGGCCATGTGGTACGCAACCTTCGCGTAAAAGTCGCGTTTCATATGACGCGTTCATCGCCTTTTCTCAGCCAATGAAGGAGGACGCAGAGTGCGGGCAGCGTGATGACATAGTTCTCGGTCCCCACCATCTTAGAGAAGGGCATGGCAGTGATTGGCGTGCTTTCTGCGGCGTCACAGGGGCTATAAAGGGGCGTGCACGCCGACCGCCATCTTACTGCTGCTGATCTGAGCATAGGGAGAGGTTGCTGCCGCTTCGTCAGAAGCAGGGATAGCGTTAGGCAGGGAATATAAACCCCCAAACCGCTTGTGCTGTAGCGATTTCCACTGTCCAACACCACCTTTTCCTTGCAGGGACAGTGGAGGTTAGATTTCAGTGCATCAGCTCTGTAGCTTATTAGGCTGCCTTATAAGGCTCCCTGATAGCTGCATTGCTGTTTGCCGCTGTGCAAACCAACTGCTTTTTTCAAAGCACAAATCCTGTTGTTCCTTCCTTTCTGCACAGCTATTTTGTTTGTTTGTCCACACTTTTGTGTGCAGCAGTCCTTTTTATTGCTGCCTGACATACTTTTCTGAGATTACTGTAGGGAGATAGTAATTGTAGTACAGTCCCTTTTTTCATATATATATCATCACGCCACTTTCTGCCCCTGAAACTGTGCAGTGTGAAACAGTGGGCCTGTATTTTTCTGCACTGTCCCACACCTAAAAAGGGAGATTTATATTGCCAATCAGTGCATCTGTGCCAGTCCAGTCTGTTGTATCTGTCAGTCATTTTGTGCCACAAACAATACTGTAAAACAGTGGCCAAATTTATTCACTAGTCTTCCATATAAAAACAAAAAGGGGAGATTAATATTGGCAAATCTGTGCATCTGTGCCAGTCCAGTATGTGGTATTGGTCTGTCATTTTGTGCCACTGAAACACTACTGTAAAACTGTGGGCCAGATTGATTCACTAGTCTCCCATCCCCCCAAAAAAAGAAGGGGAGATTAATATTGGCAAATCTGTGCATCTGTGTCAGTCCTGTTAGTGGCATATCTGTCAGCCACTGAAACACTACTGTAAAACTGTGGGCCAGATTGATTCACTAGTCTCCCATCCCCCCCAAAATAGAAGGGGAGATTAATATTGGCAAATCTGTGCATCTGCATCAGTCCTGTTAGTGGCATATCTGTCAGCCACTGTCTGCCACTGAAACACTACTGTAAAACTGTGGGCCAGATTGATTCACTAGTCACCCATCCCCCCCAAAAAAGAAGGAGAGATTAATATTGGCAAATCTGTGTATCTGTGCCAGTCCAGTCTGTGGTATCGGTCTGTCATTTTGTGCCACTGAAACACTACTGTAAAACTGTGGGCCAGATTGATTCACTAGTCTCCCATCCCCCCCCAAAAGAAGGGGAGATTAATATTCACAAATCTGTGCATCTGCGTCAGTCCTGTTAGTGGCATATCTGTCAGCCTCTGAAACACTACTGTAAAACTGTGGGCCAGATTGATTCACTAGTCTCCCATCCCCACCCAAAAAAAGAAGGGGAGATTAATATTGGCAAACCTGTGCATCTGCGTCAGTCCTGTTAGTGGCATATCTGTCAGCCACTGTGTGCCATTGAAACTGTGTACTGTAATACAGTGAGCCTGATTTTCCCTGCACTCTCACACACCTATAAAGGGAGATTTAAATTCACAACAATTTTACGTCCACCTTGTAACTGGTTTTACAATACCAAATTACGTTTACGTAAGTTTGGTTACATATTTCCAAGAATGAGGAAGTCTGGTGGGCGGTCATTGCCAGCTGGTAATGATGGTAGTGGTGGTGGAGCATCAGGTGGTCTTGGGAAAAGCAATATAGCACCTAAGTCTCGAGTTGTTCAGCCACCGTCATCGTCTGGCAACACAAGGCCTCAAACGCTCCCTGTTCTGGGAGTAGGAAAACCGCTTTTAAAGCCGGAGCAGCAGGAACAAGTTTTGGCTTTCCTTGCTGACTCTGCCTCTAGCTCTTTTGCCTCCTCTTCAGAAAGTGCAAAATGTAAAAGCAGTGCGTCGTCAGTGGATGTTCCCGGTCAGGGACAAGTCGCTTCCTTGCGTTCTTCACCCAGAACAACAGAGAAGGATGCGTCAGGCGACACAACGGGTTACTCCATGGAGCTCTTTACACATACCGTTCCTGGATTACAAAGGGAAATTGTTAACAGGTCATGCCCATTACAAGATGAATCGGACATGGAGTGCACAGATGCACAGTCACAGCCAGATTCTTATGCTGTTCCTTTGACTCAGATCACAACATTGCCCTCGCGGTGTACTGATCCAGAATCTGACCCAGATGAGACTATGGAGCCCCGTCACGAACGCTATAGCACCGGCTTACATGGTGACACAGAGGAAGGTGCACAGGACATAGAAGAGGAGGTCATAGATGACACAGTTGTTGACCCAGATTGGCAGCCATTGGGAGAACAGGGTGCAGCCGGCAGTAGCTCTGAAGTGGAGGAGGAGGAGCCGCAGCAGGAATCAACATCGCAACAGGTTCCATCTGGCAGGCCCGTATCTGGCCGAAAACGTGTGGCTAAACCAAACCAGTTGTAGGACAGCGTGGCCATCCGGTTAAAGTAGCTCAGTGTGCAATGCCTGAAAAGGTAATCCATAGTAGGAAGAGTGCAGTCTGGCATTTTTTAACCAACATCCAAATGATCAGTGCAAAGTAATCTGTAAGAAATGCTCAAAGACCTTCAGCAGAGGTCAGAGGGTTAAAAGTCTAAATACAAGTTGCATGCGTAGACATTTAAACACCATGCACTTGCAAGCCTTTACTAACTACCAAACGTCCCATAACGTTGTTGCACCCTCTCACAATGAAGCTAGTCAGCAACGCTACATCCCTTCCCTCACTGTAAGCCCAACGTTTACCACACCACCTGCAGCAAATGTGGAGGTTTCGTCGCAAGGCCAAAGCAGTCAGGGAATCACCAGGTTCTTGGTAGGAAACACTGTATGTAGGCCAACAGCAAGAATACCATCACCAACCCTCTCTCAGTCTGCCATGTCCACCGGCACCCCCGCTAGTACCACCATATGCAGCTCTCCAGTCCAGCTCACCCTACAAGAGACTCTCGTTAGGAAAAGGAAGAACTCATCCTCCCCTCCGCGTACACGGGGTTTGAACGCCCACATTGCTAGACTAATCTCGTTAGAGATGATGCCCTACCAGTTGGTTGAAAGCAAAGCTTTCAAAGCCCTGATGGACTACGCTGTACCACGCTAAGAGCTACCCAGTCGACACTTCTTTTCGAGAAAAGCCATCCCAGCCCTCCACCAGCACGTAAAAGACCGCATTGTCAATGCACTCAGGCAATCTGTGAGTAGAAAGGTGCACCTGACAACAGATGCATGGACCAGTAGGCATGGCCAGGGGTGTTACGTGTCCATCACTGCACACTGGGTTAATGTGGTGGATGCCAGGTCCACAGGGGACAGCAATATTGGGACAGTTCTGCCTAGCCCATGGTCTAGGAAACAGTTGGCTGTAGGCGTTGGCCCCCCTCCTCCTCCTCATCCTCCAGCAGAAGCGACAGCTCGTCCACAGACCGCAGTCGCACGACCACTCCATCCACATCTGCCACTGTTGCACACGAGGTGTCCCATTATGGAACAGCTAGTGTCAAGCGTCAGCAGGCTGTATTGGCAATGAAGTGTTTGGGCGACAACAGTCACACCGCGGAAGTTCTGTCCGAGTTCTTGCAGCAAGAAACTCAGTCATGGCTGGGCAGTGTACATCTTGAGGCAGGCAAGGTAGTGAGTGATAATGGAAGGAATTTTATGGCTGCCATAGCCCTTTCACAACTGAAACACATTCCTTGCCTGGCTCACACCTTAAACCTGGTGGTGCAGTGCTTCCTGAAAAGTTATCTGGGGTTACTCGACCTGCTCCTGAAGGTGCGCAGACTTTGCTCGCACATCCGCCGTTCGCCCGTACACTCCAGCCGTATGCAGAACCATCAGCGATCTTTGAACCTTCCCCAGCATCGCCTAATCATCGACATTGCAACAAGGTGGAACTCCACACTGCACATGCTTCAGAGACTGTGCGAACAGAGGCATGCTGTTATGTATTTGTCAGAGGATACACATACACGGGCAGGCAGTTGGATGGCAGACATGGAGTTGTCAGGTGTGCAGTGGTCGAAGCTACAAGACCTCTGTCAAGTCCTTCAGTGTTTTGAGGAATGCACACAGCTGGTTAGTGCAGACAATGCCATAATAAGCATGAGCATCCCCCTAATGCGTCTGCTGATGCAAAGTTTGACGCACATAAAAGGAGCAGGCATCTGCAGCCGAGGACGAGGGAAGCCATGATGACAGTCAGCCATTGTCTGGTCAGGGAAGTCTACTGGATGAGGTGGTGGGCGAAGAGGAGGAAGACGAGGAGGATGATGGAGATGAGTATTTTTTGGATGAGGAAGCTTCTCAGGGGGCAATAGAAACTAGTGGCGTTGCAAGGCCAGGTTCAGGGTTTTTGAGGGAGACAAGTGACGTTGATTTGCCCGAAAGTGCTCCTCAACCCAGCACAAGCAGTGAATTGACAACTGGCACATTGGGCCACATGGCGTATTATGCCTTGCATATCCTAAAAAGGGACCCCCGCATTATAAAAATGCTGACCGATGACGATTACTGGTTGGCCTGCCTCCTGGATCCACGCTATAAGGGGAAACTGCAAAATATCATGCCATATGAGAACCTTGAACAAATATTGGCAACCAAACAAGCAACTCTTGTTGACCGTTTGATTCAGGCATTCGCAGCACACAGCGCCGGTGATGGTTCTCACACGAGCTGCAGGGGGCAACAGGACAGAGGTGTTAGAGGTGCACAA